>NW_024802934.1:3343848-3348826 GCF_019175285.1 Sceloporus undulatus
ATCATCATCATCATCATCATCATCATCATCATCATCATCATCATCATCATCATCATCATCCCTGATTTTACAATGGATGTGAAAAACAATAGACAAATAATGATACTACAAAGAAATACAAAAACATACGCAATACATCTAGCCCCATGCTTGATGTAGTTTGTACCAGCTCCTTCCCATCATCTTTAGTCACAAACTTCTGTATTTTTTTAAAAGTGGAAACATCATTATTATGCCCATATATTTTTATTTTCCATAAAACAATTTAAATCAGAAAAAATATTGCAAGGGGAAGGCTTCCAGCATCTCGTGTTTCTCCCATCAAATTAGGAGGCAACTCTAAACCTTCTCCTTTTTTCTCTGTGTACAGATAAGAAAACAAACCATGAGCATCTAGCCATAACATGTAGTCTGGCCTTCAGAATTACTGGCATAAACTCCTTTCTGCAATTTCTTTCTCACCATCTTCATTTCAAAGATACAGTCAGCCCTCCATATCCACAGATTCTGCATCCATGGATTCAACCATCCATGACTTGATTTTTTTTTTTAAATTCCAAAAAGCAAACCTTGATTTTGATATTTTATATAAGGGACATAATTATACTATGCCGTTGTATATAATGATACTTGAGCATCTACAGATTTTGGTACCCTTGGGTGGTGTGTCCTGGAACCCAACCCCACTCCATGGGCCCACTACATGCATTTTTGCTGTCTGTGGGTAAAAAATAATAATAATAAAAAAAATCTAAGACACATAAGACTCTGCAGTCAGAAAAACTCTTATGGAGCCAATCAAGCATTCTATTTGTTTCTAAACAGAAGGAATTCTACTACAGTGGTACCTCGGGTTACGAAATTAATTCGTTCCGCCGCCGCTTTCGTAACCCGAAAATCTTCGTAAGCCGAAAAAGCCATAGGCGCTAATGGGGAAAAGCCGCGATTTCGTGTGAAATAGCGCCGAAAAGCACCAAAAATTTTTTCGTAACCCGAAAAAACATTCGTAACCCGGAACAGTTATTTCCTATGGGATTTTTTCGTATCCCGGAAATTTCGTAACCTGGGTATTTCGTATCCCGAGGTACCACTGTATTGTGTTTGGTGATAGATACTCCCAGGTAAGTTCTAGAGATTGGAATTCCTATGACTTTTAGATATTGGTGAAAACTGTTACTGTGATTGTGGAATATCTGTGATTCAAAACTGTGACTTTCTGTGATTTCTGTGATTCCCGTGATCCTAGCACTTGTTCTGACTCTGAGTCATGCAGTTACATTCAGTTGTTTCAGTTACTGCAGCCTGCTTGTGTGCTTTCTGTGATTTCTGTGATTCCCCTGATCCTAGCACTTGTTCTGACTCTGCAGTTACATTCACTTGTTTCAGTTATTACCAGTGTTGCCAATTTCTGGGGAATTCCCCGGAATCTGGGGAATTTAATTAATTTCTTTCTGGGGATTTTGACTGAATATTCCAGTAAATTATTCAGGAATTCCAGGGATTTTGGATTATGATAAAACATTCCAGGGAATATCTGTGAGGCTTGTTGCCAATACTGGTTATTACTGGTGGTTCCACGACTACCACTGTGATTCACCGTTCTAGTGGGTAAAAGAACAGAATGAATCACAGTCACTGAAAAATCATAGTTTGGTGCTCAAGTCAGTCACAGTTCCAACAGTGACTAGTGAATATCTGTGAAAAAGTAATGGTTCTGTGATTCTATTCCATATGCTCTCTGATTTTTTAAGGGACTAGGAAAGGAAGAAATTTGCTTCCCATCCTCAAAAGTTGCTTCATCACATCTTGAGAGTAGTGGAACTTATTTATTCTATTAAAGGCGGTGTACAGACTGCCCAAAAAGGGCGGTCTGCTGCTGCCTCCAAACGACAAGGCTTCTGGAGGGCGGAAAAAGAAGCCGCAAAAAGCGGCTTCTTTTTGCGGTGTGCAAGTGATGACACAGTGTGCCATTGGCACACTCACGATGTCACCTGGGCACCTCGACGGGCGGACGCTAGGCATCCGTTACGTCAAAATGGCAGCGCCCATGTAAACAGGGCGCCGCCATTTTGTACGTACTCTGTACGTACTAGGGTTGTGGGTGTCTATAAAAGAGTCTTTTTAAACTATTTCAACCTGCCTTGAATCCCATTGTGAGAAAAAGGCGAGATATAAATCCTTGAAATAAATAAATACATTTTGGGTGTGGTTTAAATTTTCTCTTTGAGACCCTGTCTGCAAGGGCCAAATAAAATAAATAAGATTAGATCCAGAATCCTCTGTTCTGATGCTGTTACAAACACATCCTGATCTACTGCCCTGCTGCCATCAGTTGCTCGCTCTGAGGTCAGAACAAGGCACCCAGTCATATGATTGAGGCTGCATGCCGCCTCCTAACCTCACAGTGAAGCAACCTGCATTAGAGACAGACACACTGGGCACTCAACAGGATGTCAGCATCACAGTGGAGGACCTTTGCAATGGGGGAGGATTGCAGAAGATCAATGGCTAGGATACTCTGGGCTGCCCTGAATTAGTGCACACAGGAACCCAGATATTTCAGGTTTTTGCAAATACATTTTCTAGTCTTGCTCAGTGTCATTATTTGTATGTCAGTACCACAATGTTCCCCTACACACAAGAATTCTTGGTGCCTGCTCCTGGACTTTGATCCTTCCTCCCTGAGGAAGTTAGGATGGTTCCAGCTTTGCTCTCATTTTGCCCCCAAGTAAAAACGTTTCTATTCCAACAGGCTTTTAAGAAGTGGTATGTCTTATTTTGTACTTTATAGAACCCATACAGACAGACGAAAATAAAGTTGCTTTAGGTCACTTTGGAGGTATGCTATTTAAATGACACATGCATCTTAAGAAGACAGAAGCTTTGCCAAATCTGTGTGGCTTTGGCATGGCTTCTGCCTTCTTAGGACGCATGCATCATTTAAACAGCATACCTCCACAGTGACCCAAAGCAGCATTATTTTGGCCTGACTGATTGGGCCCATTATACCTTTACATTACAATATCATATGCACAGCCTGAATGTAATAACATGTGCATAGTTTCATGTGACTGAAGAGAGAATTTGGTAAAAAGTAAAGATTTTCCCTTTGACAAGTTTGCAGCTTTATTTTGGCCTGTCTGTACAGGCTCATAGTCATTTAATTAATTCTAAATGGTTTTAATTCTGCCAATTATGTAATTGCTACTTAAAACAATTTAAAATATTATTACTGATGTTTTGTATATTTTAAATTTGTTTTGGTTTTAATATTCTATAACCCATGTTGAGTTGCAACACTGGGGAAATAGCAGATCATAAATGTGTAAAATAAATACATAAAGCACTCCATTGTGGAGAAGCCATGTAATCCATGGCTCTTCTCTGCCCATTTTGCTGAGGCAAAAGTATCTTGGGAAAGTACTGGGCTGGAATAATTTTTCTGCCAATATGGAAGAAGGGAACCAGAGCTTTCTTTAATCTCCCATTTCTCCATCATGTTGCAGAAACCTGTCATTTTGCTAGTACTGCTATGGGGGTGTTCCCATTTGCCTATAAAGTGGATCATGATGCGAATTTAGGGGTTATCATTTCCACTCAAGCTCGAATTCAACCTGCATTGCCCCTGAATTGTTCCCATAGAGATTCAAATCTGAATCGGATTATCTCGAATAATTTGAATTATATGCCTATAAAGCGGTTTTAAAAAAACAGTAGGTTTTAAAGCGAATTATTTTTGCTCCCAGGGTTCAATTCACGGTATCCGAATGGGAACGAAGGGGTGTCTGATTCAGGAACCTGGAGATGGAAGGAGCAGCTCTCAAGGGGCTGGCCTGGGGGTGTCACCCTCTTTGTTCTCTTTCTGCATCGTCCAGTTTCTTCAATTCCGCATAGACTTCCCCCGGTGGATGCAACCTCCCCTCTGCTGCCTCATTCATTAGACCGATTGTGTGATAAGAGCCTTGACACCGATTTTAACTATCTTTATTTCTTTTTTACCGCCTCTCTGAGCGCCTGACACAGATGGGCGGTTGCATACATGACTGTGAGTGATTGGGCCGCCTCCAGCGGACAGCGCCAGGGAAGCAAATGGGGAAGAGCAAAGGGATTTGTGGGAGAATGGAGGCTCCTTCCAGAGGAAACATATGGGAAGACACAGGAGAGCCTGGACGCAACTGGACGCCCAGGGATCTGAGGGAGGGATCAAGTTTTCTGCTGTGCTCTCTTCCCCCAAAGCGATTGCTCTCCCCACTGAACCCCGCTGGCCATGTTATCCGTTCCTTGATCTCGGAGTTTGGCAAAGCACACACGGCACACACACACTATACCCATACACAAACACACACACAACACGACACACCATAAACAATATAGAGGTATTACCAACATACCCCCACAAACCCATACATATATTTGTGTGACTGTGAACGCACATATATATACAACATATGTAATGACATGTTGTGTGTGTGTGTGTGTGTGTGTGTGTCTGTGTGTTAATGTTCCTAAAAAAGTAAATTATAAAGTAAACAAACTTTTTTAATTTACGAAAAAACATCATCCTGGTAAGTTTCAAAACCCACTGTAGGAAATTAATAACAGAACACTTCCCTGGGCTCAGTGGCTAAGGAATTAAATGGGAACTGTGTGTGTTGTGAGACATTTAATCCTCACTCTAGGCCAGAGAGTGCTGGTGAGCCATGAATAAACGAGCGTATATGCACATTCTCCAGGAGTATCTCCTGGCGACTGAGTTAAGGGCCAGTTTAATATGTTGGGAGGAGCAAGAAGAGGATGAATAGCAGGGACTGCCTTCTTAGTTGGGGAGACAAACAGACAGAGCCTTGGATGCAATGCATCGATTTTCACTTGGCTGGCCCCACACCGGGGTAACGCCCGAAAAAACCCCCCAGAGACTATGTGTGATGTCTGAAAAGCCGATCGGCGCTTGATTTGACACTTGCGACCAAATGCGCGA
>NW_024802934.1:3352712-3361261 GCF_019175285.1 Sceloporus undulatus
GGGCAGGGAACCATCTATTATCCCCTCTGGTGTAAGCCGCCCGGATTCCCAGTGTTTGGGCAGCATATAAATAAATCCTATTATTATTATTATTATTATTATTATTATTATTATTATTATTATTACCTTTCAGATGCAACCCACAAGGCTGAAAAGATTCTTTATCTCCATTCTGTACTCTGCTCTACAGTGCATGGGGCTGAAATATCAGTGTGAGAGGAAGAGTTTCAGTATGAAATTAGGGTTTTTTGGTTGGCCTAATAAATTTATCACTACACGATGGACTTTAGATTCCATTCTGCCCCATAGTCAACAAAGCTTTCTTTGGCATTTCAGTGTGGAATGAAATTGGTTCAGATAATTATGCACTCATTTAAACCTCTTTAGATAGAGCATCTTAGCATGAAGAATGGGTCCCAGAGAACACAGAAAAAATGGAATGAAACCATTGTGTGTACATACGTACAGTATGAGTATGCAACTTCAGAAAATGTCAGGAACGTAGTAGGTTGTCAGCTGTTGTAATCTCACTCATCAGGCATTGAAAAGAATCCCCTGTTCCTACTGGCATGCTATTTATGTTCAGCCTGTTTATGTTTCATCCAGGTTCATACAACTTCCTCCTCTGGTTCAGCTTCCATTAAATCCATGAAGAAATGAATACACTCTTCTTAATGTGCATATCCACATGCTGATTTCTATATTGGTCTCTATACAACATAAAAAAGTCAGGAGGCGAGGAATAAGAAAGATAGCAAATGTCATATATACAGTTTATAATTGTTGTGTTCCACCAAGTCATTTCCAACTTGTGGCAACCCTATCAGTTTGTGTTTGCTTGTTTGTTTGTTTTTACAAGATTTATTCAGTGGAGGTTTGCCATTGTCTTCTGCTGGCTGATAAGTATGCCTTACACAAGCTCACCCACTGGATTTTTATGACTGAGCGGCAATTTGAATCCTGGTCTTTCAAAGTCCTAGTCCACTCTGAAACTATTATTATTATTATTATTATTATTATTATTATTATTATTATTATTCCCTGTCTTCTATCAATATATCTTGCAGTGACTTAGAAATAGCATTAAAACACATTAAACAGTTGCCTTAGTCGATGATCTCCATCTGGGCATCAACAGAGGAAGTGTGACCCTGTTGGTGCTCTTGGACATCTCAGTGGCCTGACCATGGTATCCTTCTGGAACGCCCGAGGGAGTTAGGTATTAGGAGCACTGCGTGCAGTGGTTCAGGTCCTACTCTTGGGCAGATTCCAGATGGTGTCACTTGGGGACAGTTATTCGTCCAAGAGGGAGCTCAAATCAGGCATCCCTCAAAGTGTGATTCTGTCCCCAATGCTGTTTAACATTTACATGAAGCCACTGGGAGAGATCATCTGGAGACATGGGGCGCGGTGTTATCAGTACGCCAATGACACCCAAATTTATTTCTCTATGTCTCCAACTGCTGCAGTGACTAAGGATGGCATCTCTCCTTGGGTTGGTAATGGGCTGCCTTGGGTTGGTAATGGGCTGGATGAAGAAAAACAAACTCAAGCTGGATCCAGAGAAAACAGAGGTACTTGCGATAGGTACACCAAATCCGGGGACAAAATTTGCAGTTTGGGAGTACTCCTGGATTCATCTCTACAGCTGATGGCCAGGAGTGCTTGGTACCAACTTTGGTTGATACACCAACTGCGTCCTTACCTGAACCAAAAGGACCTTGAAGCAATAGTATTTGCACTGGTAGTCTCTCGTCTAGATTTTTGTAATGTGCTCTACATGGGGCTACCTCTGTACCAAGTTCAGAAGCTTCAATTGGTTCAAAACATGGCAGCAAGATTGGTCACCGGAACACCTAGGTCAGCCCATATAACACCTGTGTTGAAAACTCTTCACTGGCTGCTGATTAGCTTCCAGGTGCCGTACAAAGTGTTGGTTATTACCTTTAAAGCCCTTCATGGCTTGGGCCCGAGTTACTTGAGGGAACGCCTCTCCCTATACAATCCGCCCCGCACTGTCAGAACATCTGGGAAGAATTTATTAGAATCCCATAAGCCCAGGTTAATGTCAACTACCCATAGATCGTTTATGGCCGCAGCCATCAAACTATCAAACAGCCTACTGGAAGAGATCCCTCTTATCACCACCTTAGATGCCTTTAAGAAGGCACTTAAGATGGATCTCTTCCGGTGGGCTTATCCAATTGACCTATTATAGGAGATCTTTAAGATAAAATGCTTCACTTCTGGTTATGATGTATGTTTTCTAAATGTTTTAGATGTTCTAGATGTTTTAGCTATTTTATTGAATGAATAATAATGTCAGTGTTTTATTGATTGTATTTTATATCTGTACTGTGTTAATTTGTTGATGTAATCCCGCCTCGATCCGCAGGGAGAGGCAGGAAAATACAAATAAAATTATTATTATTATTATTATTATTATTATTATTATTATTATTATTATTATTAACATCTTGTGAGCATGTCAACAACTGAATGTCCTTTTGGCTTGAGCTCAGTTGGGTCATTTGCCAGAGAGCTCCTCATCTTTCCTTAGTAGTTCATTAAGTGCCTTCCAAGCTGGGAGTCTCATCTTCTGGCAATATCTTTTGTTTCATTTTGGATTGTCTTTTCATGGGGTTTTCAAGATAAAAGACATCAGGGCTAGTTAACTATTGCCTTCTTCTGCACAGTACTAACAGGCATTATCTATGGTGCTGATGCTGTTGTCTCTGAGAGATCCTCCACCAGTATCACCCGTCTACTGCTGCTGCCCAGCAACTGTTTTACACATTTAGTCTGGCACCCCAGAAAAAAGCCTGTCTAACACAGGAGACCCTACCAGCAGCACTGCCACCATCAGCATTGCTTCTTGCGACTCAGGAACACATGATCCAACCACCACAAAATGGCAGTACTATGCTGGCTTCAGAACCTTTACACAAGCCAATTCTAATATTCTAAGAGAGCAAGAGGGTTGCCTGGGACTTGAGAAACCCCAGTGCAAATCCCCATTGGACCATGAAATCCACTGAGTGACCTTGGAACAGTCACATCTTCACACAGTCTGGCATAATTTGAGATATAAATATAATTAGTAATAAATATAATGTAAGGCTAGTAGAATAAGACATAATTATACGTATAAAATTATTGCAGTATTAAAATGTTCCTGCAGGCAGAAGTATTAAGAGATTAAGGAAAGTGAAATCCTAACCATTTTTGACCCTCAATTCCACTAAAGCCCCTTTGAAAGAAATAGGGTTTAAATTCATCACAACAAACTTCTGCTTTCAGTGGGACTTAGACAAACTACATGTTACACACAAAGACATGTAGTTAATCTTAATAGCTGCTAGTTTCAGGATATTAAAAATCCATTTGAAGAGCAAGTTTGAACAAATGAATGGCAAGCACACAGAGGATTAAATACTTCCTACTTTTTTCTTTTCCTTTTGCCATGTTTGAATGTTTCCTCTGATTTGCATGTTCCATGGAGAAATATACTTCATTGTAAAAATTTTAAAAACACATATTTAGATAATGGATGGATGATTCAAGGGGTAGCTATGATAGCTTTTCCTCAATGCACTGTATCACAGAAAACAAAAAATGCTCATGCTTCACTTCTGTTGAAAGAATCTATGGAACCAGTGTAATGCATGTCTACTGCATTGATAGGTTATGTTGCTACCTTGTTCTGCTTTGCTTTTAGTGCCTCTCAGGTCAACTGGAGGACAGCTGAAATGCCTAGGAGCAGGTGCAGGCTCCATTAACTCACAGCAAGTCTATTAACTATGCAGTTGTTAGTGTGCTCACGTGTGTGTATGAATCAGTATTGCTGTATCATTTGCTTTGCATGAACAAAAGTGCTGTGTTGTGTTTGTTTTTAAAAATACATCAACCAGGACACAACAAAGCTTGGTGGGACAGTCACCCATGTGCAAAATGAACCCATATTCTCTGTGTTGCTTTCCACTTTCTAAGTAAAGCCTTATTTTGCTGGAGGCAACTTTGATAATGTAATGTATGTTCCTTCAAATCATTTGTTGACTCATAACTTGCACATCTAATGCTGCCATATGTGGGAGTGAAAACTGTGCAAAACAAGATGCTGCCTTATATCGAGTCAGACCACTTAGTATTGGGTTATTTAGCTCAGGATTGTTGACTGTGAGTTGTGCTTGCAGATCCACAGCTTGAATCTGGGGGTTTAATATGCATTCTGTCATTAAATTATGACATCTTTTCTCTGAATATCCCAAGTTGTCCTAAACTACCTTAGGCCCATCCCAATTATGTGAGAGTCAGGCCTATATGATTAGAGCAATTTCTTCTTCTACCACTATAATATTTCCCTTAGGCCTATAATTAAGGCAACTAAAAAATATCACCCACAAGTCATGGTCAAAAATAAATAGGGCAGTAAGTATATCCTTCTAATTAAACAAATTATAGAACCAGAAACCTGACAGAACATGGAAGAAGTAGCTAGTTCAAACACATTGTGACTGTTATAATAGACCTCAACTTCTGCTGGAATTAGTCTAAAAGGAATTGATGTTTGTTTAGAACTGAGTTATGGTTTTATTTTCAATGCATTTCTGTGTAATTCAGCCAAAACCATTGGCTTGTATTATTACAAACCTCTTGATTCACTGCCTGTAAACCTCTTAGGAACTACCCATGGCAAGAGCAGTGACTTCTTTATCTGAGAAAATAGACACCCAAGTTGGACATGGGCTGATGTTTTAATTCCATGTTCTTTCTCTAATGTGTTTTTAGCACGTATATGGATGGGAAACAATGGGTTTTTAGGAACACATTATATTCAGTCTGATTAAACCTCTAACAGCTGGCAACCGTACTATTTTTGTTCTAATGCATGAGGTTTTCAGGTATGGTATCCAAAAATTCCATGACCTTCAAGTGAAATATGAAGTGCTGGGAAGGCTGGCTAGTGGTAGTTACCATAAATACACATCATTTTTCATCTAAACAAGTACCATTTTTAAAAAGAAAAAAACAACCCTGAATTATCTACTTGTCTACGTATTTTTAATTTATCTACACCATTAGAAAATGCAATAGCTATTTACATACTACATTTGGCACATGTATTATATAGGAAACATTCTTCAAGTAAGAGAAAATTTAAGACTACAGAGCCATCTTCTGGTGTTCAGTGGCTACTACACCACCATATTTATTTATTTTGTTTAGAATATTTCTAGAAATTGAAAATATATACAAATTAGTTCATGATTTCTTTATAAAAAGTTAAGTCTAAAACAATTCCTGTTAAACAGCATGAAACACCAAATTAAAATTGTATGAAAAAGCAGTAAATTTTAAAAAAATTCTTGAAGGTTATTTTTGTATTTTATAAATCATGGTGCAAACAATGCCTTGAAGAAAAAGCAAATCCAGAATAGCCAACTTCCCATGTCACTAATGTGAGCTTTAACCTTACCACATCCCAGAAATCTGGAGCTGGCTTGCTGGAGTGGAGGAAGATTTGAACATAAGGAACATTTAAAGGAATGTTCCCTGCTGCAGGGAAATGGTGATCTGAACAGGACTGATAGGATGACATTTAAGCCTCCCTTATCCCCTTCATGGTTGGTGCTTCCCTGCTGTTAATATCAGCAGGGAAACAGCAGGGAGTAGGATCACTGGGTTTCAGGCTAGCTAAATTTTCTCCTGCACTTCAGCAACCCCAACAACACACATGCTAAGGATACAATTCTTGATAATTTTCTTCTCAATGAAAGTAATGAGAGTAATTTTAGCAATTTTCTTTTTGCTGTGAGAAAGTGTTTGAAAATTGTGGAGTTTTCATCTGCTCATAATTGATGGCTTAATCTATGTAAAAGTTGTACATGATTTTATGCAATTTCTGCATAGGAATTGGTATTTTGTTCACAGAAAATAATATTTCTATGCATAAATATTTTCTGCACAAAGTAGCCATGTGCAAAGTTTCCATACATTCAGTCGAGAACTAGAAACATTCTTGTCAGTCTGGGATTTTTCTCATGGAGGTTTTGCAACATTTGAGAAATATGTTTTTCAAATATTTTCAAATATTTTTCCATCCCTAATACACAAGAATATATGTAGCTAAAAAGGAAGGGGAAGATAGAATGAGACAGACAGAATGAGAGAGAGAGAGAGAGAGAGAGAGAGAGAATGAGAGAGATGCTGGAAAAGAGGGTGGGAAACAAAATTGTCCACAAGCTGTTGGTTTTGAAGAACAGGACATTTTAATATTAAGCACTACAGGAAGTCTGCAGCCTATTTAAAATGTGAATTTTATGGTCAAGAGTGCCTTGGAAATAAAATATGGCACTAGGCTGCCACTGGCTTCAGTTAGGGCATTTCTTGGATCGTTTTCAGTAGGTTTACTCTCAAAATGAGTAAGGGCCGGAACAGACAGTCCAAATATGCTTGCTTCAGGATTTCATCGGTGCACAACATTAGACACTGCACATTGCAATGATGCTTTGAAGCGGCACACATGGGTGGCTTCAAGGCACTCTGGCCACATGCCGCCAGAGTGGCTTGAAGTTCCCATGGGGCAGCAAAAGCCATCTTTTGGCAGCCAAAGAAAAAGCAGATCTCCTTTTTTGGCCAGGTTGAATTGTAGCCACGGCGTGTGGTTGCCACCGCCCCAATCTGTGTTTGGAAGGGGCATCTTCAGGGCATCCCTTTGGGGCCATCTGTTTCAGCCCCAAGTCTGGATCCAACCCAATTAGAAAATCAATCCATTTCCCTGATAACAACCGAGACTAACTTTGTAGACAGAATTCATTTCCCCTTGGAACATGGGAGAGCACCAACTGACAAATTAATCTCTTAAACTGGATGTGATAAAAGTTAGTACATACTGATTTCTTTTTCCATAGGATTAGGTCACAACGTATTAAAGGAGCATGACAAATGTGGTTATTGTTCATGTTCTGTACAAAGTTTGCACATAAAGAGTTTCATGAATCCAGTTACCAAACAGAATATCCATTTAAGATCTTTTATTAATTGTTATTTTCATTTTGTCATTTATGTCATTATTTTGCCTGTACTCAAAGATCTATGTAGGCCAAACCACAAGATAACTGAGATACAGTATGAGTAGCTGTAAGCATAAAATCCAGTATTGGGGGGACAAGCCCCATTATTTCAACATTTCATTTCCTATTAACATGGTCTTTGAATCACTGTGATTTTTTGCTCTCGAGTGCATTAAACACCTTCTTTAGATCTTTAGAGGAACTGCTAGCCTAAAGAGTCCTTTTAGAATTTGTGTGCTACTGCAGACTTCAACAATAGATCTATCAGTGTATTTGTAAAATTTTTGGGTTTATATGTGGTTTTAATTTACAGCTATGATGTCAGGGTTTATTGTGAACATTGTATCACATTCCTCTGTGCTCATTATGCAAGATATAAATTCCAGCTGAAGAGTTATCGAGTGATACGATATGTCTCTTTAAATTTACTGCATCTAAGTTTCCTTTTAGCTATTTAATCTGCCTGGTGTTACAGCCAGCACATGCTGCATATCGAGGAATATTGTTACAGCAAGGGATGGTTTGTTTAAAAAGAATCCTTGCAGAAGATTGTTATTCATATATCATAGATTTTGGATATTCATACAGAATTTTCTGGATGAATGCTTTTTCTTATGTGTTCTAGTTTTGCTCATAACCAGTGACTCGGGCACATGGAGTTTTGAAAAGCTGAGCATCACCTCTGAAGAAGACCTGGTCCAAAAATGGTTGTAGAAGCCTCCTATCTGGGTTGCTCATTATTTTCATCTTGCCAGACATTGGATTGCCTACCATTAATTATTTTGGTTGCTCAATATTTAGAGTTCACCAGTCATTGTATGGCCTACTAGTAAACGTTTGTTCCACACTGAAAAAAGTTCTGTATTATAGCTAAGTTATTTATCATTCACAGTTTGTTTGAAGTCCATAATAATTTGTACTTTTACAACAACTACTTGATTTCACAGCTGGAGTTTATTTATATAAGTCTTTGTCTTGATTGCATACATATATATTGTTATACATCCCATTGGATTTGGGTCCATGTTTTTTGACGCCATGTATTTTGGTATATTTATATCATGTATTTATATATTCAGTGAAAGCCAGTGTGGTATAGTGGTTTGAATGTTAGACTATGACTCTGGAGATGAGTGTTTGATTCCCTGCTCAGCCACAGAAACCCACTGGGTGACCTTGACTGAATCACATACTCTCAGCCCTAGAAAACTCTGTGACAAGTTTCCCTTATGGTTGTCACAAGCTGCAAATAACATGAAGGCACACAACAATAAACATTTAGATAAATGTTCATATTTTCTTGTCATGTATGTATTACCACTTTTGGCTATGTTGCATGTTGGTTTTCATATCCTATGGGCGACAGCATGTGTGCCCACAGAGAGGGCTCTGAGTGCCACCTGTGGCATGCATACCATAGGTTTGCCTATGGTTTGATCAACGCGGAAAAGCGGTATAGAAATAAACATTATTATT
>NW_024802934.1:3361271-3368756 GCF_019175285.1 Sceloporus undulatus
ATCATCATCATCATCATCATCATCATCATCATCATCATCATCATCATCATCACTGTCTTATGTATAAGATTCTATTTAACTCTGTATATATTGCCATTTTTCTGTTTTTCATAGTAGTTACACATATTGTATTTATTAGTCATTTGTCTTGTTTATGTGGTCTTGTGTATCCATTGCATTTGTAGCTGAGGCCCTACCCTTTTGTCAATGCCTGAGCTTCAGTGCGGGCAAATGTTGTTTCTGATCATGCCCATGTATAGGAAGAATGAGACAGCCTTGGAAATACAGAAATTGGTCACATCTGGTTTATTTTTAAAGTCAGGCTAAATATGAAAAACAAAACCAATCTGAAGAGTAACTGTGAACTTCATAAACTTAAACCTTGTCTTTTATAGATAGTCAAAAATAATATGATTTTATGTCATTTCCTTGGTGGTCACACAACGCAGGTTGAGTACCTGTAATATGAGATATGTTTGGCTTCACTACGTCAATTGACTGCAGGAGGTAAATTGCCCTGAGTAAGTGTACTTAGGAATACCATGTTCCTGACATTAATGCAAGATTAAGCAGTCTAAATTGGAATATGGGTCACTGCCACTGAACTCCTGCAATCTATTGTAAAAGACATACAGTGAAAGAATTCATTATTAGACCAGAACACCTCAGGCCCATTATAGATTTTCCAGTTCATTGCAGGCTGTGTAAATTCCGGCACATACTGGCATAGAGGTATACTTAATTGGAGGTGGTGGCGGCTTGAAAGATGGTGGTCTGTTCATGCTAAAATGGAAACAATGTTTTTAAAATATGCAAAGTAAAATACTCATAAAACAGAAGCAAAAGTAGGCAAACTTTTAAATTTAAAAAGGAACACATTCTGAAAAGATAAAGAAGTTGGTACCATGAGCTTTTGTAGACTTGAGCTTAGTTCCTCAGCTGCCTAGGGTGGAGAAAGTTCATGCTACCAACTTCTTTCTTTCATTTAGTCTCAAAGGTGCTACAAGATCCTTTTCCATACTGATTTACCAAACTAACATGGGTATGTCTCTTTGTTTTTGTTTTTTAAAAAGGTAACAATAGCCCCACATCTACTCATGTACTGCAAGAAATGCATCCAGACAATTCAGCTGGGTACATCTTTTTCACTACACTGGCATGGCTGTGCATTTTCCAGTTTCTACCCACATTATCAAACATCCAGACAGTCTATTTTATGTGAACTGTCAAACTTCATTACAACTGACAAGAGTTGGAATTGCTTGAATAAGATGCATCACACTTCAATGTATGTGTGGGTACATAAAAGACTGTAGAAGTCAGTGATAATACCAGCAGGGAAAGCCACTTTGTTCTTATTGCCATGTTTAATAAGTATCTGAGATGCTGATGATGTCTGAGAAAATTAGTCTCAAAATAATCCAGCATGACTAAATTTGTCTTCCTTTTTTCATTGGAATATAATCCCTTGCACTACAAAAACCTATATAGATATACCTAATTGTACAGCAACAGTTATATGACATTTATCCTGATACCTGCACTCCTACATCTCAGAAACCTGTGTCTTTTTGCCCAAGGCTATGGAGAGAAATCTTAGTTGCAGCCATTTTCAGAAATGAAAGCAAGTAATCAAATCTTTTTGACTATATACATTTTGACATTTATCCTGATCCCTGCACTCCTACAACTGATTAATCCAATCTGCAATCTGCATCATGATACTAACTTTAAATGTAGGCTTCTTGGACAGAATAACTAGGCTAATATTTGAACTTTCTGTCTCCCCTTCCATATAAGTGCCAGCTAGACTGCTGAAGCATTAAGCATTCTGTGGAATCTAAAGGATTGCATAGTTTTATGGCATTTTGATTGGATCTAAGCAAGGCATTGCCCAACTGTGGATTTCTTAATTACTCATGGATCCACATTATTCCCTTTGTTTTAGCTGTTTATATGATTTTTTATTTTAAATGACTGAGTCCCACTGAAGACAAATAGGCCTTAGCTCCAACAATTTCAAGAATGAAGTAACACTCCACTCTAATCAGATGATCTAAAACAGATCCAACACTGTTCCATAGGATTGTGTCATAGTGGAACACTTCAAATTGGAGTGTATAATGCTCTGAGTGTATATACTTACATTTCCTTTTGATACTGACACCATTTTCTGATCCCCAAAATGATTAAACATGTGCAAAAGAAAATCAGGGCAGCTACAACTGCTGGCCAGGAGAAATGAATATGTTCTGAACCAGCTGCAGTGCCTGAGAAAAGCAAATAGAGAACTTAGCCATCATAATTCAAAAACAATGAACAAACTTCAAATTATCACCCCACTTAACTTTCTGGACTGGCAAATTTAGACTGCACGTCTTGTATACGTGTGATCTGATTGTCACACACAAATTGTGTGGAGTAGTTACATGGACACTAGAATTGAAGCGGGGCATAGTATGGGAAGCTGAACTGGCGGTGGGTCTAAGCACTCCCCCTGAAATGACCAGGCAAACTGGACCACTGAACACATGGAGGGAACATCTAAATTCATGTTGTATTTACAAGGGCATATTTATTAATGATGATTGAATGTCAATAGGTGGGAGAAATAATTTGCCCTTCTCCTCATTCTTGGTAGATATACAGGCTTTCACATTTTCTTTTTAGAATATCAGGTGTGCGATCCTATATATTCTAATGTATCCCCACAGCTTTCGCTTTTAAATTAGTACAATGGATAGACAGAAGGCTGGATGTGATCAGAGACCTTACAGGCACTTTTGCCTTCACTTAATAGGGAACCTACAACTATTAAGAAAAGGGGGAATTTGTATTTTTTACTCATGTTTTGCAATATTTCATTTTTTATATTACCATAGTTTTCAAGACAGTCAGACTGTGAAAACTTTATTGCACACTTTTTTTGCCCGTTACAGGAACTGGAAGGGAATGCTCGTGTGCGTGCGTCACCAGCCAAAAATGGATTTTATCGCATGCCAAAGCGTTCTCCAAAAGGCCCCGATCTGTCCCCCGGCGTCAAGTCATCCTCATTCAGTGCTGACGGACACCATTTTCCTCAGTCAGAAAACTTCTGACCAGAACATTTAGCACTCCTGAGCACTGAATGGGGACTGCTTGGTGCCGGGGGATGGAATGGGGCCTTTTGGAGGATGCTTTGGCATGCGATAAAATCCATTTTTGGCACACACAAGCGTCCCCTTCCAGTTCCCATAACGAGGAAAAAAAGTGTGCGATAAAGTTCTGTTTCTTGCTTCAATTAATTGTTGTAATTTTAAAACATTGGAGTCTCTGTTTTCCTTGCTTTGTTTTTATTTTTTTTTTAAAGCATCTGCCAGGAGACAAGGAAGGGGTAGAAGGAAGCACTTTACATTTAAAGCAACTATCAAAGGAGAAGATACTTGTGATTATGCCAATTGGAGCCATCAGTTTCTGTGTTGCCTCACAATACATTTCTCCAAAAGTACAAGCCAGAAGGAAATTTGAGTCAGTTTGCACATATATAGGACTTGGGAAACGTCCTTTTTAAGACTACAAATCTTAATAGCCAGTGGCCCTGATTACTACGGAAACAGTATGAGATGTGGCCTAAGAAAGGTCCAAAACACACTGCAGCAATAATCTAGTTCGAGATCACGTTAGCTGTCTTGGCTCAATGCTCAGGAATTCTGGGAATTGTAGTTTTGTGAGACATTTAGCCTTCTCTGTCAGAGTGCACTGGCACCAGAATAAGCTACAATTCCCAGGACATGCTAGCACTGAGTCAGGGTAGTTACAGAGTCTCAAACTGGATTATTTCTGCAGTGTATTTTGGAACAAAGTAATTTTCCAAGGTCTGAAATTCTTGAGCAAAGTACTCCTTGACAACATTCTGATCCATATATAATCTGTTCAGGTTTGGAAAAGATTATTAGAAGCAATTATCTGCCCCGCAGGCAATGGAAAGCAACTACAAGTTACCACTAGCTAACCCTGTTCAGGATATGGGCAGCTGCATCCTGCACAGCTTCAATCATTATGTAGACTGCAGGCAGAGCATGTATCTAAGTCAGAAGAAACAAATGGTATTGGCTGCCCAAGCTCCCCTTATTCAGTTATTCTACTACTTTCTCCCTATTTTGCTTTTGTCGCTCTATTCCCCTCCTCAATTTTTGATGCTGTCTGCTTAGGTGAAGTTGAAGGCTTTTGTGGCCAGCATCCATAATTTTTGTGGGGTTTTAGTGCTATGTGGCTGTGTTCTGGAAGAGTTTATTCCTGACATTTTACCAGCATCTGTAGCTGGCATCTTCAGAGAATGCTGGCATGGAATATGCTGGCGAAACATCAGGAATAAATTCTTCCAAAACATGACCACATAGCCTGAAAAGCCCCAAAAAACTGTCTTCTTAGGTTGCCCTGCATTGCTTATGCCCACAGGAGGGCAGCATTTCTACCCAGCAGAGTAGACTAAAGCAACAATTTCATAAGTTCAATGAACTTTACAGAGCAACCCAGTAGTTATTTAAAAAATGGGACAAAAAGACTCATGCAGACTAATTGGCTGGTAAAAAATAGGGGGAATATTGTCTCTGGGGTTATATGCCAGGGCATAGAGATGGCAGGCTTTTTAATCTGAGTCAAAATAATTATTACTGAAGAATTCTCTCTCTCTCTCTCTCTCTCT
This sequence comes from Sceloporus undulatus, assembly GCF_019175285.1. Taxonomy (NCBI): domain Eukaryota; kingdom Metazoa; phylum Chordata; class Lepidosauria; order Squamata; family Phrynosomatidae; genus Sceloporus; species Sceloporus undulatus. The sequence goes on from NW_024802934.1 coordinate 3,365,956, forward strand.
CTCTCTCACACACACACACACACACACAGAGGATTGCTAAAAACATGGCCCAGGTCTAGAAAGGATAATATTGCACAGAAATATATATTTCATTTTATTATTTTATTCATGTCCTTTCTCCCAGCACAGGATTCAAGGAGGCTCACAGAAACTATGATTCTGTGCAGTTCATTCTTCCTGCACAAGCAACAACATACAAAGTTTGCACATAGTTAGTTCCCAACTACAGTCGGCCCTTCTTATGCATGGATTTTTTTATACACGGATTCAAGCATCCACGGTTTGAAAATGTTCACAAAAAATATACATTTCAAATATCAAACCTTGATTTTCCATTTTTTATAGGGACACCATTTTGCTATGTCATTATATTTAATGGGACTTGAGCATCCATGGATTTTGTTATCCACGGGGATCTTGGAACCAAACCCCAGCATATAACAAGGGTCCACTATACAGCATTTTCTGCACAACAAGCAGCATTGTCTTCAGATAAAATAGTAATTCTGCAAAGAAGATGCTGCTTTTTCTGTGCAAAAATACAACGTGCAACTTCTGTGTAGAATATGTCCCAAAGTGTGAAGTTACTCATCATTCTAGGATTTTTCTGATCTTGGTTCCTTGATGAACATTACCCAACCATTTATTTTGAATGTTTTCAAATATTATTTCCATCCCTAGGTTTGACTTGATTCATTTACTTTCCCACATGTAGCTGTATACCTGCAGCCTCCTGTTTCAAAACCCTGAGCTGAACGTGCAAAGGGAGGCAGGTATACTGAGCTTGTCATATTCGGGTTGTCAGGCCCAGTCCATGCCTCTCACCATGCACTGAATGTGTGTGGACAGAAGGCCATTTCAACATACCCAACTCTCAGATTTGCAAATACTGAAGACTGGTCAGAGAAAACTGATTTAATAATAATAATAATAATAATAATAATAATATTAATTTATACCCCACTCTTCAGCCAAAGCTATCAGAGCGGCTCTGATATGCATCTCTCTCCCACAATTCTCACACTAAAGAGATCGATAGCAATAGGACTACTCCTTTTTTCACTGCAACGGAAGTTTTCAAGCTCAGAGCCAAAATGAAATGGTTACATGAAGGCAGATCTGACAAAGAAACAATGATTTCCTAGCATTAAACCAAGCATCAGGATTTGCCAGTGTGGTTCAGCCACTCCTTTGATAGATCGATAGACTCCTAAGGGCAGCACTGGCTAGATATTAGTATTCTGAAATATTAATGTTGGCTCCATCATTTATTTATCTAATTATTTTCACTTTCGAATCTGCTTTGAAAATATAATATTAAAAACAATCATAGCTCACTGAATTGTATTCTAGTTTTTTTTCTTCTTTTTTTACAGCCCAACTTTCCATTTAAAGCAATCAAATTCACAATTGCAGTACTTACCAGTTTCATTGAATTGGCCTTTTAGAGTGGGAGAATTATCATGGTTACCCACTGTGGTTTGTTCAGCCACTCTTTCAGTGGATAGATTTCCTGGAAGGAAATATAAAAAAGCAAGCATCATATTTCAGTGACTTGATTTTAATATTCTGAAATATTAACAAGTTTGAGGACTTATTTACCTGATTAGTTACATTTTCATTGTGCATATCCATTGTGAAAAGAGCAGTAAGCAGTAAACACCAGAATAAAACAACATTGAAAACAATAGCATTTTACTGGATTATATTGTAGGATTTGTTTTTGTTTGTTTTTTAAACCCTTTGGTTTAAAGCATTTGCATTTACAATGAATGTAGTATTAAGCCAACCCTTTACAGAGAGTGAATTATTAGGAATAGTCAGTGTACTTTGTTCAGCCATTCTTTTAGTTGATGGATTTCCTGGGAAGAAAAACAAAACAAAACACCACACACACAATAAGTTACTGTGATTTAATTTCAGTAATCTGAATTTTTAACATTCCTATTAAAATGTTGTTTTATTTTTAATTAGGTTTTAAACCCAATTAGTTTTATTTTGTATGAGCATATTCACATGACAAGTAACCAAGGGACCTAACAATATAAAAAGCAAAATTACACTGACTTTTAGCTAGTGTGGGTATGTGCTAAAACAGTGTGAAAATGCCCCTGCAGTCCCTAGTAAGGGGCATGGGGACATTGTGGGCTTATGGAGTCAGGTGAGATGGACAGAAGAACTGAGTGCTGTTGTAACATTATGCTTCAGTTCTGCATAAAGACAGTCAATTCACATCATAATACTATTATGGAAATTTAGCTTGGCTCATTTTTTTTAAACCAAACATTGCTAAATCATAGGCGTAAGCTTTACTGTAGTTTAACAAATAACATATTTAAGATAAACTCCACTCAATGACATCATCAGAAAAATGTGGGAATATTTAAGTAATGTTTCATGGAAAAAATATTTTTGGTTTTCTGTGGAGACTTTGGTTTTCAGTGAAGATTTCAGCTGACGAATGCAATTTCATGAGATTACAATATGCATGTATAAATTGGAAATCACAAATATAACACCACGAGGACAACTTGCATATCCACACCACATCAAAAAAATGACTCTTAATGGAAGCACTTCACCCATTTACCTGTCAACTGTCAACTGTTCAGCACTCAAATGCAGACTATCCATGTGATCAAGCAATGATTATCAGGGCTGCTTCACTTGAGATATTTTGCTATCCATGCAAGCAAGCCTGTCTTTATGCATACAGGCAAGTAGAAAAATTTAGCATGTGAATACTTGCATTCAACACTGAACCTGGATGCTGAAGCTTCTGCAATAACCAGAAATGCTTT
>NW_024802934.1:3372935-3536132 GCF_019175285.1 Sceloporus undulatus
CATGTTTGGCACAGCAAAAGTTTGTGCACAAATTTCATCTGTTCCTGAAATACCTGATCTGGCCACAGTGACACATGTCTGGATTACATCCTGTTTAGTATGTGTTGTATGGAGCTGCCTTGAAGAGTGTTTGGAAACTTCAATTGTCCAAAGAACAGCAGCCAGAATATTGTGTGGGACTGGTTAAAAGACCTACAAGTCCCTTGCTACAACAGTCTACTGCGTTACCACTCGGTTTCCACGCACAATTCAAGTGCTGGTTACAGTCTAAAAAGCCCTATAGGGCTTAGCTGGGCTATTGTTACATACTCTCGCCTTAAGGGAAGACAATCACAAACCTCCTCTGAACAAATCTTGCCTAGGAAACCCATAAGTCAAAAATGACTTCAAGGTACAAACACATACAGAAGCATGGGGCAGGATCCTATCGAACAACCGATGACACCCCAATATAGTCCTCCATCATTCAAAAAGGAGAGCTTGGGGGGGGGCAGATGGGGCTTCAAATCGCCCCTTCCGAAGATGGCTTGGGGCTGCGGCAAACACACGCTGTGGTTCAATCTGCCTTGCAGCCAGCCAAATAAGGAGCAGTGGCCTGCAAAAGTGGCTTTCATGCTCCGCACAGCCATGTGCAGCTTCAAACTGCTCCAGAGGCGTGAGGCATTTAAAAGTTTGAGTGCCGGTATGACTTCTGGGCATTGGGTCTTGCGGCAATCTGTAAGCCATGATCCCAAGCCAGCTAGAAGCCGGCTTTTCATGCCAGTCTGCCCCCCCCCCATGTTTCCTCTGATAAATGCTGGAAGAGGTAATAGGTTGGATGAAGAAAGAGATGGCTTAAAAAGGATTTGAAATTGTAAAATATTTATATGGATGGTATAATTTAAAGGTATATAAACACACACTTTCCTCCTGGATCCATCTTTCCAAATGTCAGTTCAGATACATGCAATGTTAGGAATGCTTATTATCAGCTTTGACTGATCACCAGTTGTGCCCTTTCCTAGGATCAGAAGTCCTAAAGATGGTAATGCACATGCTGGTAACCTCAAGACTGCACTTTTACAACACATTCTACATTGGGTTACCTTTCTACCAAAATTGGAGACTTTACTTAGTTCAAAACACAACAGCCAGATTGATCCTTGGTAATCTAGGAGTGATCTATCACACCACTATTAAAATCACTCTGGTGGTTGCCAGTTAGCTTCCAGACAAAGTACAAAATGTTGGTTATTACATTTAAAGCCCTACATGGTTTGGGTCCAGGTTACCTAAGGGACTCCCTTCTCCCCTAAGTCCACCCCATACGTTCAGATCCTCTGGGGGACATTTATTTCAACCAACCAGAACTAGATTGGCAACTGTCACCTGCAGGACCTTTTAATCGGCCACCCCTAGACTGTGGAATGACCTGCGGAGAGAGATTTGACAGCTAAACATGCTGTCTGAATTTAAAACAGTATTAAAGACCCATTTCTTCCAGCAGGCCTATCCAGTCGATCTTAAACTATGAATTTTAAATTGATGTCTGAATGATTTTAATGTATAATGGTTGTATTAACCTTATGTTTATGTGTTTTAACCTTTGTATTTAAAAGGTTTTATGTGTTTAGCTAAATATTGTATTTTAATCTATGTTATATCCCTGAGTTAGGCTAAACTAATATATGGCATTTGTACATCTTCCTTCCAGGCTCCTGCTATAATATCCATGGGGAAATCTGTATGTCTTCTTCCTGCAGTGAAAGAACGGAGGCTCTCTGAATCTGACTCTCATGGGGGAAGATATATGTTAATGTAATTACTTTTCTGCTATTTGCCAGAAGGAGGAAAAAGACAGTATTTTTGTCAGAAAACAGAACCACCACTTCGTGTTTCATCCAATACTTCTAATGGACAGAAACATGTGTCAGAAACAGTTTGGGAATAAGCAATCAATATGCATTGGTTTGATCCTAATTGTGTGTGTTATGTGTGTGAACCATTACAGACAGAATGACTTGTCAAGGGAATAGCTTTTCACAGCTTGTAAGTCAAGCAAGCATCTAATGCCTGAAAGAGCAGCAACCAGTTAAACATGTTAGACATGGGAAATGATTGTGTTAAAAGAATTGTAATTGCGAATAGCAGGCATTAACCCTTAGGTCACTGGTTAGATTCTTCCAAGTGTAATGAGTGAGGACCTTTCCAGGCAGCAATACAAACAAAATTATCTCAGTCTTAGCACTAAGGTGAGGAAAGCAAAGATCCAGCTCCTACTCAGTCTCCATGGACAGAGAATGCTGTGTGTCACTTTGTGCTTCCAGTTAAGTACTACTTAGAGCAGCTTGTCATTCAGTTTAATTCCAGATGGAATTGAAGAAATTCAGGAAAAAGAAATGGGGAACAATCACTTTGGTAAAGAAGGCAACCTTGATTGTCTTCCCTCTATATTGTATCCAAAGTGTGAAATAGCAGGTGACTTCTCTTCCTACAGTGGCATGTCAGCTTTCAAGCATAAAATCCCTGTCGGTGATATAAAAATTGAACAGAAGCTCTTAGAATGAGGTGCACAACTGTGACGGGTCCCAGGGATCCCCCAGATGCCACTGTGCTGCAAAAATGCCTTCCACACCCATGAAAAACATAAATTGGCCAGAAGTCAATTCTCCATTTTGAAAAATATGTATATCATATTAATTTGTGTGATGGGGAACTGAAACTTGTTTAACAGATTTATTGCTATTATTGGAGGCAATTCATTCTTTATTTGGCCAGAAAAGGGTCAGTCCAAGGAGTCTAGAGCAGTCAAAAACCTCTAAGAAGGAGGTGACATGTGCTGCTCAAAGACAAGTCTATGCTATTCTCTGTTGATATAACCCCTCAAAAGGTTTGCTTTCAATTCCCCATAGTGAGATCAATCTCCCTCCCAAAGAACTTTGAAAGCATCTCTCTCTTACAAGGGACACATTTACCACTGTTTTGTAATCCACTCCCAAACTCCTCTGCTCTCACATCTGGAACTTCAGTAACTGATAACCTTCGTGAAACTATTGGCAGATAACTATCAGTTGTTTAATTCAATTGATAACCTCCCCAACATCCATCTCTGACAGCATAAGCAAAGGAATATTTTTTTCCTACTTTCTGGTACTTCTCAGCTACTCTCTTTCATGAGCTTTAGGAACTAATGAGATCCTATCACGAACCCAGATCAAAGCAATTTAAAAGCATGTATATCTTACTTTGTAGCACTGTAGAGAAACTGAAGAACTTGGCCAGGGTCTTATCTTGCAAGTCTTTTGTGGAATGCCAGGGTTCTGTGGAAAGGATAAAAGTATTTTTAAGGTCTTTCCTAAAAGTTTCTGAACAATGCTTTGCTGAGAGACAAAAGTAATGTGCAGGCTTCATTTTGTACTTTACAAAAACTACAACTTTGTAACAGAAGTGAAGAAAAGTATTGGGATGTTAGCCAATTTAAATCCCAAGGACAATGTACTTCTGCAAAACATTCCACTGGATTTTTTTTCTCCTCAAACCACTACTCAGAACAGGAGCTGTACCCAAGATGACAGGCAAGTAGCTGCCTTCATTGTTTCCAAGTCCGCGTTCCCACTATGATTTAAAGCGAATTGCAGATTGGGTTATATGACCGTTGTTCACATTTGAAACCAGTTCTGATCCTACTGTGATCGGTTTCAATTGTGATGAAGCGAGGCAAATGCAAAAAGCCTGCTCTTTCCTGATACTAGTTCTTTGAAGGTTTTTTTAAAAAAAATAATCGATTCTGAAGTGTGTTCAACAATTGGGAATGATGCATCTGAATTGCATCATTCTGGAGGGGTGGGACTAATGGCAGAGAGGTATTTATCATCCCTCCTCAGTTTTTGGTAGACCCACCATCCCCCCCCCCACTGCGCTGCCTTTGTGCTTGTAGTATGACCTATGGGCGCATGGTTTTTTTAAAAAATAAAATTGATAGAAGTTTCGATTCACTGATTTTGCAAGTACTTGCAATTACCTGGGTGATCCGATGGCAGCTCATAGTGAGGCAAGTAATTGCAAAACCAATAAACTGAACTATCTATCTATCTATCTGTCTATCTATCTATCGTTCCCATGCCAGGCTACTGCTTACATCACTGATAATGCCCAGACATGAATTTTCAAGTGGTCCTAACTAATGGGAATGACAATTGTGCCAAAAATTATCTCCTTGTGATTACAAGGAGATAATGAAAAGCTCCACTTTCATAGTGGGGATGATGGACCTTTTGGAATTGATTTATCAGCATGGAGTGAAGGTGGATCACAAACTGGAATGGGAATGGGAATGAGCCCTAAATGACCTTTCCAAATGACTAATTTTGCTCTTAGTTTATCACCTTCATCTTTTTTGAGTTTTCCAGTATCAACAGTTCTTTACTGTTTCATTTACTCCTTTTCTCTTTGCTTCCTTCTAGTTACCTTTGAGTCAGAGGCCAGAACCATTATATTTTAGACTAGAGCTTTATTACCACAAGCCTTTTTGTACTGCAGAAAAGTGACTTTTCCATGTTTTACTCTAAACCAGGATTCTTTCCCCTTGGCTTTTAATCTCTTTCAGTCCAACTTTACTAAGTTCACGTTTTGAAGGAGCAAGGTGACACACTTCCCTTATAAATATATTTCCCTTCGTCCGTTCTTAATTTTCTGAACAACTCAGAATAAATGGAGGCAGAATGTCATATATTTCAAGACTCTGTCAGATGGTCTAGCCTGGACAATTATTTTTGAAAAAAGCAGTCTCTTTATTGACTCAAAAGCCTTACTTCAGACATTTCTATGGAGACAAGGAAACCAGCCATGATCTCTATTAGGATTTTGGATGGGGACAGAAAGTATATCTTTGACACCAGCTTAAAAAGAAGAGACATACAGTGATGAACACTCAGTGTCCAAGTATCTCTCAGTGCTATGCACACAAAGGATGTTCTCATGGAAGCTAATCACTTAACAGCTGTCTCTTGAATTATCGCAGGGTAAAGTTGAATGGAAAACTTTTACAGAGAGAAGACAAGGGCAAATGGAAGGGACTGCTTTATTAATTCAGGCAGAGGCTTTGTCATACAGAAATGAGTAACAAAATCACTGTGCAATCAATATGACATTTATGAACCATGACTATGATCCAGAGCTCCGCGGGTGCAGCAGTGTGAAGAGGCTGTGTGAGTTGAATTCCTCTTTATTTTATTTATTTTATATCCTTCTTTCCTGTCACTACTGGGACCCAGCATTGACTCACAACTTGATTAAAAGACAACTGGAGCCACTATAAATAATAAAACAGAATTAAACAGCATGAAATTAAAAACAAGTTAAAATATTGGCTGGAGGGAGGGGGGGCAATTGCAGCACTCCTGAATAAAAGTCCTTTCAGCAGCTCATCAGTTGCCCAAAGCCTGTTTATATTTTAAAAAAGTGTTTGCCTGTCTCTCTCCTAGGTGTGGAATATATGTGGCCCTTTAGATGTCACTAGACAACAGCTCCTAATAGTCCATGGCAAACTAGTTGAGCTACAGTCCAACAACACCATTTTTCCTTTCCCTGCCCCATTCACTTCAATAATGGAGACATTCCTCAAACAGAGCACATATACTCATCAGGAGCCTCACTGAAATGAATTAGTAAGAATAGTATGTGGTTGTTTTTTTCTGTATGCATGTAACATTTCTGTACATACAAAAACAAAGGCTAGATTAGGACTAAGGGTGCTAGAAACAGCCATACTAGAGATCTTACTTGAAATGGATTGGGTTTATGTTTAAGCCCATGACCTTTTTGTTTAAAATACATTCATACATCATTTTGAGAACTCCCTGTTGCCAAGATCACTTCCTGGTAGACATTAATGTTGCTGAAACAATATATGGTAATAGCCTATAAAGCTAAACACAGCATAAGGAAGCAGGTTAGGAATAACTGATCCTTAACTAAAGAAGGAAATAAATAAATAAATAAGTAAAAGAAAAACAGACGGCATCTTCTTTGTCATATATATAAATAATATATTAAATTCCATCATTCTGATGTACTGTGTCTGACTGACAAAGAAATCTGAGCCACTTCAAGACAAATGGTCAGCAAACAGCTGACTCTGTACTCCATCTGCCCAATTACAGCTCCTATTGTAATTTCACATGTGTGCAATGACTCCCAAGAGAGAGGGATTTGGGGAATATTTTAAGTATCATCTCAAATTGCATTCCTTTTTGGCTGCAGCACTTTGTTGTCAGGAACTCACATCACTGCCACTGTATCCATGTCTTTTTCTGTTTATTTTATCTTGAAGAATGAGATATTATTGACATTAGAAATCTGAAAAACATAGCTGCAGACAGAAGAGGGTTAGCCTTTCCCTGAATCTATGACCTGTCATGAAGGAGAAATAAAGAGAAAAACGTATGTGCAGACAGTTGGAGGGCTCAAAAAATCCATGCATAGTTTATGTTCCTCAAGCTACTCCTTGTTCCTCTCCTGCCTTTCCTTCGATGGTAGACATTATATAAGAAAGCAGAACCATGTGCTGATGTCAATGTCAACTCTTGATTACAAGAGTCTCCTTTCTTTAGATACAATGTTGAATGATAGGACAGAGAATGCATGGGAGATATATTTTGTGCAGAGCCTAAAAAAAACATGATGTAATGCTTCATGGCTATCTGGTGACTGGGAGCAGGAAGAAGACATTCTAAGAATGAACAGACACTAATGTAGGATGTGAAGTTGAAAGCTTTCATGGCTGGTGTCCATAATTTTTGCGGGTTTTTCAGGCTATGTGGCTGTGTTCTGCAAGAGTTTATTCCTGATGTTTCACTAGCAGCTGTGGCTGGTATCTTCAGAGAATGATGGCATGGAAGTGAGTGGGTTATATATACTGTACTGTGTGACTCTTGGTTGAGAGGAAATGATTTACATGTTAATCTGCGTGTTGATCTGTGGTTGAATGGCAAGGCCTCAGGGTGTCTATTTAATTAATGATCCATTGTCTGCTGGGAAATCCCTGACCCTGGGTAGTTTTCATTTGCCCTTGCTGGGTCTTGACTTTGGTGTTTTCCATGACTGGTAGTCAAACTTCACTTAACTTTAAGGTTTTTTCCCCCTGTTCAAGTTATCTAGGTGTTTGTGGATTTCAATAGCTTCCCTGTGTATCCTGACCTGATAGTTGTCAGATAGCTAACAGTTAGAACTTTTCTGAACAGTTCGTGAAAATTGCCTCCTGTGAGATGGAAGGGGAATGGAATGGGGACTTGAGGCGGCATTGATGGCGTTCTGGCATGCAGTAAATAGGTGATATCCCTGTTCCGTTCCATTCCTGTTCCCTTCTGTTCTGCGCCAGGCCCGTTCCCCAGGGCCCATGCAATGAGGTCTTATGGCAGAGGTTTGCTTTCTATCAGGACAACACAAAGCCAGAGTAACACTGAAATTGTTTAAAAACTAGAATGTCTTAGAATGGCCCAGTCAAACCCTAGATTTCCATCCATCTGAGACTTGATGGCAAAGCTTGAATGTTGTTCTTCGCCAATGACCCTCTTCCAACCTGCCAAAGCTGCAGCAATTTTGCCAAGAAGAATCGGCAAAAATGGCAGGATCCAGATGCTGATAGAGATTTCACAGCTATAATTTCTGCCAAAAAAGTTTTTGTAGAGGGCCCATTTGTTTTTGTATGCTTAACTGTTGTACTACTCTCTCTCTCTCTCTCTCTCTCTCTCTCTCTGTGTGTGTGTGTGTGTGTATATACACACACACACACACACACACACACACACACAGTATATTGTACCTTCATAGTGTTGAGTATTTTGTGTACATCAAGGGGTTACAGTGCCAATTAAGTCAATTACATTTCTACCCTGCAACACAATAAAATATGCAAAAGTCAAAGGGTGCGTGTGAATACTTCTGCAAAATGGCATATATTATGCCCACTCCCTTCCCAACATTTCTAGCAGAGCAGAGCTAATAATGTATCAGAAAGATTTAGAGTACAGTTAGTATTTTGAAGCTTTATAGTTGATACATTTTCGAGAAAGCACAGAAGATGTTTCAAATGAATACACAGCACTTACGTCCTGTGGAGGAATCAGAAGTTAAAGGAATTTTCCTACTGGGTATAAAGGATTCTGAAGTTGTAGTCTGCAACCCTGTTGAAAACAATTGACTGAAATGAAATGAGCAAATAGCTTAAGAACTTCATATTTGTAAATAAGTGGCTGATCTGATTCTTGATATGCTAGCTCAGGAGAGTTCAAGACCAAAACCTGAGACTTCTTTGAGTAACATGGATATATCATTATTGATTGATTAATCCTATACCTTGCCTTTCTGCCATGATGGGATCCAAGACAATGTCACATTTTGAAAGGTATGAAAATGGGTAAGAGGGAAGTTAATTTGTTGCTGTAACAAGCAATGCTTTCAAGTTACTTTTAGTTACTTTTAAAGACATTTTAACAGATTTTTTTTAACTTTCTGAAACTGCCATAGCTTGACTGTTAGGTGGTATGGTGACAAAGCTGTAGACTGAAACCCTACTAAAATAACCATTGCTACAGCAGATTAACTATCTAGTTTTATTTGATTAGTGTAGCACCAGTCACATTAGTACAAACCATATATTTGGACACAGAGGAGTTCCCTCCACCTCAGCAAACCTCAATACTTGGGCAGGCACACACAAGAAGAAGCACTCCCTCAAGTTTGGAGGTCCCAAGGTATTTTGGGCTGTAAATGTCATCAGAAGTATTTTGAGTTTGGACTTGAAATAACTGAAATTATCATATCGGTTCTAATTTCAGCATTTTAAAAATTAACAAACTGAATGACAGGGGCTGGACTGGATGACCCTTGTGGTTGCCTCTTTTTTAACTAAATCTATTTTATATTACTACCTACTGTTTATATATATTTTGTAGATTGTACACCATTGGCAGGTTTTATATTTTTATTGATTGATTATCTGTATGTAGAGCGCTGTGTACATGTACAGCACTATAAAAATAAACAACAACAACAATAATAATAATGGTCTCTTCAAACGCTATGATTCTATGATTCTATGAAGTAAAACATGCCAGAAACATGTCTATTTAATTTGGCAACAATTTATATGACTTCTGAGACAATGGGTTGTATCATAGCTTACTGAAGACTATTTCCTCAGATTTCATTTTGACAATAATTAAGACAAGTTTATGTGCATAAGCCATAAGCTTAGGAGCCAGCATAGCATAGTGGTGTGAGCACCGAATCCCAGCTTGGCAGTGGAAACCCACTGGGTGATCTTGAGCAAGTCACAGTCTCTCAGCCTCAAGGGAAAGCAATAGCAAACCTTCTCTAAAGAAATTTGCCAAGAAACTCCCACGATAGCTTTGGCTTTGGGTCACCATAAGTTGGAAATGACTTGAGGGCACACAGCACCAACAACATGTGCATAATACATCCTTTGCATTTCAGAAGTTAAACCAACTCACCATAAGAAAGGATAACTTCCTCAGATGAAATATTCAGTGTTTCATTTCCAGGGTAAAGGTACACTGTCATGCATTTGTAAGCCTGGTTGATGGGTAACTGGGTTGAACTCCATATTGTCAGCAGAGACTGCATCTCATAAAAACCTCCCACTAGCTTTGTAACTTGATTTTGAATGGATATTCCTTTTGGGGATGGGGGAATGGAGAAAGAACATTCTATAACAATTCTATAACAAAAAAGTGGTTGAAAGGATAGCCTTATATTGTAAAACATCATGCATGTTAACAATATAATTAAATTAATTATTAATGAAGTGTTTTAAGAGATAGATGCTGTACAGTAATTGCCATTAAAAGGACACAAACCTGCCTGAAGGCTTGTCATGTGAATGTGACAAGACAATGGGGTATGACAATGGATGTCAAATATAAATAAATGGAGACTGGTTTGAACATGGCTTTATTCTATAAGACAAGTAGGGAAATCTATTTTTCAAACATTAAAGTTAAACTCTCATAATCTGACCATTCCCTCCAACTGGAGCGGTTCCCAACAATTAGAGGCCCCGATGTTATTCATCATTACTCTAGAATCCAAATCCAAATCAATCTTATCTAGAGCAGACCCATCAAATGAATGGAACATGCTAGTAATTACTTTTGTAAAGTCTCATTGATTTCTAGTTGGAGCTAAAACTGGATTTAGTTCATGGAGTATAACTTTTTTGCCATTAACATTTTTGAGCTTAAGAAGTTCTTATTATCCACAAAGTATCATATTCCCTCCACTCATAGTTACATGAGTACTCTATTGTTAAAGCCAGATATTGAAAAGATTGAAATGTCGTTTTGGCCAGTATTTTCATTACCTTCAGATTTGTCCTTCAGGATCTTTCCATCCATATACCATAGGAGGTTTGGCTTGGGAAATGCCTTCCTTACCACACAGGTAAAATTAGCCTATTAAAAATAAAACAAAATAATTTAAATTGTGCTAGACTAGTGAACAAAGTCTGAGGCTGCAGTCCTAAACATGTTTACATTCAACAAGACCTACTTTGGATGGAAACATTAGGGTCCTCCAGTGGAACTCTACGGCCAACTTGAGGCAAAAGGCTAAGTGTGTGTGTGTGTGGGGGGGGGGGGGGCAACCTTCTCCTTGCCTTGCCAGGCAGCAACAAACAAAAAACTTCCCTGCAGTGTCAATCTCTCCAGAAAGAAACAAAACAGTAAACACTGACCAAGTTTCAAGTCCCTTAGAAGAAACAGTCTCTCCACTGTTTATAGACCCCTCTCCAAGCCTGCTACCAAGCAGTCAGAGAGAAAGAGAGAGAAGACACCACACAGTCCTTTCCCTATTTTCTCAGGAACCACATCCCCAAATTCACCACCATGTCACCATATGATGGGTCTCTATGTCCCTCTTCTGCTTCTGCTTTAGTTGGATGAGACCTTTTGAGACCAGCTTAAATAAACTACTGAATTGGGTTACATTCCATCTTTGACACTGCAGAGATTTTCCCCCTCTCTGTCAATCCTGGTGAGGAGAAGAAAGCGAGCAAAAGCACATGAAAGAGGGATGTGAGAGAGGGAGTACTTCCAAGAAAAGAGTTTTTTTCCTAAGTAAGGAATCTTTATAACAAAAGGATAGCTCTTATGTGAGGGACACCTTTCCCCCAGGTATATTTAGAGTCAGTCATTCCAGTGAAATCAACAAAGGAATCAAAAGATCTTAATGCAGCTAGCTAATACATTCCCTAATGCTACTCACAGAACAGATGGGATTTGAAGTCCTTGATATTCATAGGACTAACTGAGAGCGTGGACTTCATGGTTCTGCTACACCAGCTTCCTGCCATGGAGCTCCTGCTCCAGAAGTTCCTTTGTTTTCAAAACTTTTCCTCATGGTACTTTCCCAGCTTTTTATCACCTCTGCTCAAAACCATCTCAGAGGTTTGCACTTTTGACCAACTGCTCATCTCATTGGGCAATTGCTTGTCACTCTGTGATGTTGAGCCTCATTAAAATATAACTGAGCCTCTTCCCATATTTTAACTCTTTATTAACCATGAAGATGGTTCAGATAATGAGAGTACTCCCCATTATTACCAAAACCCTCAGGACAAACTGATCTCTTGCATTGTTGGACGTCAATGAGGCTGGATCCAAAATGCAGAAATAATCCAGTTTGACACCACTTCAACTGCCATGGCTCAAATGCTATGGTATTCTGGGAACTGTAGTTTGTTGTGGCACCAGAGCAAAGCCCAGAGTCCAGAGCAAAATGTAGCTCCCTGAATTTCATAGCGTTGAGCCATGTTGATGTGGTGTCAAACCAGATTATTTCTGCACAGTGGATGCAGCCCAAAATACTGATAGTCCCAGATAATTAAATCCACAAATACAGATATCATTAAGAAAAGGAGATGTAAATCCTCCCAGATTGGGAAAAAAGAGGAAAAATTGTCAAAACATTCTCTTACCCTCTAATCACTAAGAACATTTTAACAGTGCAGCATGTATAATGAAACCACAAAAATATTAGCACTGAAATACTTCACAGAATGAAGGAAGTGGTGATCATCACTGTGCCTCTGTCAGAAAAGTGGTTAGTCTAAAAGCACTGGGAGGGAGGGAGATGTGGTGCAGTCTCCTGCAGACAGTGCTTAAGATGAGAACATATTTGCTCACAGGAACCTTATTTTTTGCATAGGCAGAGCAAATGCTAATGTGTCTCAACAAAGATGGGCTGTTAAGAAACCTGTTTATGTTTTATACCTGTGGACTATTTCTTAACAGAAGATTTTAAACTGAATTTGCTCTGAGACAACAAAGTATGACTTGTAATTTTCAGCCATTTTTGTGTAGTTCAGAGCCATGATTTAAAGGTTCCCAGTTGATCATATAAATAATTTATTTCACTTTTCTCTTTTGGCAGAAAAACATGTGGAAGAACTGGGGAGGCGAATAACAATATATGTGATTCAAATAACTCATCCTTAATCTACCAAAGTAAGCATTTAAACTATGGGTACCTGTTTTCAACACAGATAAAAGGAGAATGTTTCAGGCATATTCCCCAGTCAAAATTTGGCCTAATATATGAAGAAATGCTTAATTAAAATGGAGAGCATATAGGTTTAGCCCAAGTCTTTCATGGAATAGGAAATAAGAATCTATCCATGATATAGTCTCTTCCACTGCTTTCTTTGCTAGAAACATTACCCCTTAAGTTTACTTGTTAGCTCACTATTTCTCAAACTGAGGATAAAGTGTTGTTTGTAAGCAAGCTGTTCACCTCCACGTTAAATATGTAGCTGGTTTCTGAGAGGGCACCGTAAAGTAGTATTTGAGCCAAGAGGAAAATTGAGTTTGTGGTAAACCCTGAAAAATGGTCTGGTACCCATGGGCAAAGATGTATTGCAAATTTTCTGTTATCTTCCTACTACTGAATATTCAACAGAAGATCATTTAAAATATAGTATCATTTGGCCATTCTGAATTCATTCCTATAAAGAATCAGAATAATACCAGAGGGCCATAGAAATTATCTTGAGACTGGTATCCCCAAAATGCAATTTTTACAGATCTATTTAACTGGAGAAAGGTCTACATTTTTTTAAATATGCAGGAGAGCCAGTGTGGTGAACTGGTTTAAATGGTGGAGTAGGTCACTGGGAGACGAGGGTTCAAATTCCCATTCGGTCATGGAAACCCACTGGGTGACCTTGGGCAAGTCACACTCTCTGCCTTACAAGAAGGCAAGAGCAAGCCACCTCTGAACAAATTCTGCCAAGAAAATCTCATGATAGGCTCACCTCAGGGTTGCCATAAGCCAGAAATAACTTGAAGACACACAAAAACAACCTTATTCAGAAGTATTCAGTGTTTGCTTTTCTCATGACTGAGCATAATTTTTCTCCCATTTCACTGAATAATTGGAAAGAGGTACCAGTAACTGTTCACCATAGCTGGGCAGACTTTAGTTTGACAGGATCGATTTTTGTTTTGTTGTTAGAAACACCAACTTGAAATATTAACTGGACCCAAATGAAAAATGGTTGTTTTGTGTGGTCAGGCACAGAATTATAGAATGAGAGTGTATGTCTCTGGGCACACACTTGGCCAAGGCAATTTGCTTTTAATATGTGAGCTGACAGTTCTTTCACCCATAACATTCCTGATTTTCACCCAAGCATCCATAATTTTAGCAGTCTGAGTGGTCTTGTTAGCTGAATATTCACTGATATTGTTAGATAATATTCCACCAAAACTCTTTGCTGACCTAAAACAAGTCACCTTGAGATCTGCCACTAGATTTACCTTCTCACCCTGCCATATTCAGACTCATGCAATCTTAGGTATAAATTCACTTACCTTTCTTCTCAAGCTTGTGTTGAGGGTAATAGAGATTTCTGGTTTCACTTGAGCAGAGAAAGAAAAGGTATATTTTAATTAATTAGACAACAAATGTTTCAGCATAATAAGTTCTTGCACGAACATCATTGGTCTGTTTTACACAACAGCTATAAATCAGTTATATACTACTCACCCAATGATAGTGGAAAGATAAAGTTCACCATTTAAAACAGTGTTATTAATTTTTTCCCCAATAGCCCAGCATCCCCTGTCTCTTAGCTACTTTGGTAAATACCAAACATATTTTGTAGTGTTTTGTGATGTTTGTGGTTCAAAGCTTGGCAAAATTACTTTTTTTGCTATGTCAGCTGCAGGATTTTGATAACTACAGTCCAAAAAGTTAACTTTTCCAGTCTCTGTTGTAGCTTCCAGTTATCATATAGGAGGAGGGTATGAAGCTATGCATTACTTATGTGCAAGGTGTAACATAATAAGTATATTTTAAAAAACCTGCGAGATAATTCACAGAGCACTGAAGAGGTTTATTTTCTATCTACAGTGACTTTTTGTGTGTTAAAATCCAGACTGATCATGCAGTTGTTGAAGACATCTTCAGAATACCCTGTCTCAGATCTAGGTTCTAATTTAGCACCGAAAATTCCAGAAAAACAATCTGGATATCACAATCTAATGTTCCTGTCATACAAAAGAATAGGAGAAAGCACTGATACAAGCAGAGGTCATAAAATCCTCCACAGGATCTTGGAATACATCAAATGTATCCAGGATTACAGAGCTTTAAAGCAGAGCTAAGAGAGAGAGAACACTATTTTCTGAGGCTTTAAGAGGCAGACCATACTTTCATTTCCATCACTGGTTTGACTTCATTCATGAAGCCACTTCCCCCAGTAGAAAATCTATTTAAACAATTAGGACATGACAGATTTCACTTGTCACTATGACAGTCTATCAAGAACAGTGGTAATTGGTATCCTTTCTTACTATAAAGTCTCAAAAAATCTATTTCTAGTTAGAGAAGGACAAAGAGGGAAATGCTATGGAGTGTTTATTTGCTTTTGGGTTTGGGGTTTTGAGAGTGTGTGTTTTAGAGTCAGTAGGTCTTGCCCACCCCCAAGTCTGATCTTCAGACATCTTCATTGCATTCTGGGTTCTGTAAGCAAATTGAAAATAAGTCACTGGATCCTGAAAACAGGAAATTTTTAATGGGAATTCTCTGCTTAGCATTCATTGATTTAATAATATTACAATTGCATCTGAGAACAAATACATTCTTTGCCTCCTGCTCCAATAAACTACCTTCCAAAAGATTGATTTCCAAGTTTATTACTGTAATCTTCAGCAGCAACTATGGGCTTCCACATTCAGTTGGGTGGTGGGTTTGCCATGGGTTTTACTTGTACAAAGGTTACACATATTTCCCTATTATCCCAATAATAGAGTTAGGACCTTTGATAGCTCTTTTGAAGTTCAGAGTAAAAACCAGAGCAGGTGTACTGACCCACTAACCTGAAAATTACCAGCCACTACTAGTGTCATGAACATCTTAGCCTTGGGAAAAAGTACCCCCACTAAATTAATTCAAAATGAAGAGTGTTAGTACACCATGCATACCTTGCATTGTATTTAGGGTCTCCATATTTTCACATTCTCATATCTGGAGCCAGCATGTTTGCAAGTGGTCATGATGACTTAAGAGGTCTGTTTTGAATTACTATCATGTGTTTGATTGCACTCTTGAGTATTTCTAAATAAAGGAGCTTATCGCATGGGCCCTGGGGAACGGGCCCAGCGCAGAATGGAAGGGGGTGGGAAGGGAACGGAATGGGGATATCACCCATTTGACCACATGGGAGAACACTGCCGATGCTGCTGGAACTGTTCTGAACAGATCTTGAAAATCAGCCTCTGTGGGACAAATGGGAAACAGAATGAGGACTCCTGTTGGCAGCGTTTGCGCTGCGTTTCCCCGCTTGGTGAAATAGGTGATACCCCTGTTCTGTTCCCTTCCCATCTCCTTCTGTTCTGCGCTGGGTCTGTTCCCCAGGGCCTGTGTGATAAGCTCCAAAACCTATTAATTTACCCAGACTTGAAGTCCTCCTCAGAAAGTATAGGTATATACAGGTGTCAATGATCCTCAAGTTACCTAGACCCTTGCAAACTTGAGCCAATGCTCCGAACATTTAAAGAGAAACTGGCACATTTGGTGGGGACACCCAGTCTCCCAACTTTCTTTGAGTAACAAGAGAGAAGGTCTCTTGTATTGAGTCTGAGTTTGGCCTGGTACACATGGGCAGGAAGCGGTGTGGTGGCACCAATTCTAGGGTTCTGGAGCACGCAGCAACCGCACTCTCCGGAGCCCTAGTCTGTATGGACGCCAGCATGATGGCGGCCTCCCATCCACATGGGACCCACCATGATGATGACGGTGCCGTGCAGTGACCAGGCATAGTAGACAGGAAGTGGCGTCATGGCAGCGCCCCTTCTTGCTTGTGACACCGCAAAAAAGCCGCCGCTCTGGGCAGCTTCTTTTTTGCTGCACATCATTGCCATGTGGTTTGGTTGCTGTGGCAATGCTGCACAGAAAAGAGGGGCAGTGTGTACCGGCCCTTTGACATAGTTTATGCTCAAAAGCAGAATTTTTAGGACCATGACAAAATCTGAATGATTATGACTGCTGGATCTATGACATGATAGGTATGTCATATGAGCACCACACCAAAGGTTGATATATCTAGAATTCATCAGGAATGTACACTCTTTAACTATTTCACGAAATACCTTGGTTTCAATTTTAGTCCAGTTGCTTCCCACTCCAGTCAGTATAGATTCCTTGCCATTATATGTTGGCGTGTATGTGCAAGTTGGAGGATTTTTTAAAGGATTGTACCTAGAGATATTTTTAAGTGTAATGGATTCTATTAGCATCATGTAGTAAAAGCTTATGCATACTAACGTATTGGGAAGTATAATAACAATGGCTTATTTCCCTCTGTTGTGGGAGGGGCAGCGTAATCAGCAATGTCTGCTTAGTAGTTTGATTAGGTTTTCTTAATACTGTCATTGTTTGTATTTTTAATATATGTTTGTTTTAGTATTATTTTCCAATAAAATATATATCACTATATATTATTATATATTTATTTAGAACTATGCATATTTGCATCTGAAGACTTGTATTTAATTAATTAATAACCCACATTTCTTCCTATACAGGATCCAAGGTGGCATACAAGCATTTAAAAAACAAGGTGGAGTTAAAAAAATAATTTATGTAAAAATAAAAAAAAATTAAGTGGCAGATGAGTTAAAAAATATGAAGTTAAAACAATATAATACATAAGTAACACATAGTATAAAGGTTAAAACTACAACCCCATTAAAAACTATGGGCCCAAACAGACAGGCCAAAATAAAGCTGCTTTGGGTCACTTTGGAGGTAGACTGTTTAAATGATGCATGCATCCTAAGAAGCTGGAAGCCGCGCCAAAGCCATACTCCAGTCCTAAGGACTGGAGCACAGCTTTGGCACAGCTTCTGGCCTCTTAAGATGCACGTGTCATTTAACATATTTAATATACTGTTGTTTGCTTTGATAATATATTCCTAAATGTATGTGTTTAAGTCCGAACCTGGGGACAGTTACTTTTCTGGAACATAAATGACAGGGAATTAAAAGATCTGTTGTCCAAAAAAGAAAAAGAGAAAGAGAAAGAAAGAAAGAAAGAAAGAAAGAATAAAAAATAATAAAACTTTATTTATATACCGCCTTTCCTATAGATCAAAGCGGTTTACAATATAGTGGGTATGTGACACATGTCACAGTACAGAACAGAGGTGAAAGAAAGAAAGAAAGAAAGAAAGAAAGAGGTAACTTTGCCCAGTTCTTGTTATGCTTCCTTAAAACATTTAAAATAGTGTAAAACAATGGGCTGCATATTCCTTACTTATAGAAGAGTTATTACTCATGCTTACCAAACACTTTCACATCTGTAGTGCTCTTAATGATTCTTCCAGGCTGGTAGAAAACAGAACAGACAAATTTCTTGCCATCATCGAGGACTGATACAGGTGAAATTATTAATGTGTCCTCTGGATTAATTTTGATTCTATCCTTGAATATTGTAGGACTGGCTTTGTATCCAGGAGCATAGTAGGACTGTTTACTTATAAGTAACTCTTCATTCTTGTTCTCTTTCTGTTTGAAATAAGAGTTATGTTAGTGACTAATTGCCATCTAGCAGTCTCATGATATTTTCCTCCTTTCTTTCTTTTTTGAATCAAGACTGTAGAAGATAATACTAATAATCAGCATTCCCCAAAGACTCCAGAAGGTCTGAATGAAAATCCCAACCATCCTGACTTCAAGCCATGCTGTTTGGGACTAATGGGATATGTAGTCTGAAACATCTGGTGGGCACTAGGTTGAGGTAAGCTGCTATTAAGTACTGTTGGTCTAACAGCAATTGCAATATAGGTGAACTATGACAATTGAATTTGCCATGCCTCCTCCCTTTCTAGCACGAGAAAGGCACTTGGCAATTCTACAGCTGTGAAAATAGAGATTTACCAGCAACCTCAGACTTTCTGTTTCCTTCGAGTCAAGTAACATACTGTTGCCCACTTAGCTTTCACTTTATTTCCTTTCTCACATGACCTGTGTCATGCTATGGGAAATTTGGCCCAGGCAGTCTTAGGGCCAAATAGCGGGTGATGTTAAAATGCATAATAATCACCAGAGTTTGTAATTTTGCATTATTAAAGTAATAATTCTTTTTACCCATTATATAATTTTGAAAGAAATTCAATTATTAGTTGTTGCAGTGTCATAATTGTTAAGCAACTTTGTTGCCTTGTCTTCCTCATTGCTCTCTTTTTACTTCTCATCCCCCCCTTTTTTTAAAGAGTAAAACTCCTTTTGATTGAAAAGGAAATGGCAAAAAACTTCATGTAGATATACCTTTAAGAAAGCTTAAGAAAATTCATATACAAAGTGAATAGAAAATGTTAGTTATTGCATCAATAAAGTAACTGTACTCCCACTCATTACTTTTGAAATGTTACTTCATTATACCCTCATTTCCACCAAAAGTGTAACTCATTGTGTGTCTGTATGTGCCTTTAAGTTATCTGTCAATTTATCATGATTCCATGAATTTCATATGGATTTTCTTAGGCAAGGAATACTTAGAGGTGGTTTTGTCAGCTCCTTCCTCTGAACTATGGCCTAAAGGAACTGCTATTCATTGGTGATTTCCCATCCAATACTAACCATGGTTGATCATGATTAACTTCCAGAACAGATGGGATCTGGGACCTTTAGGTATTTACAGATATATTACCAGCTGCTTGAAACTCATTGCTTTGAAGCTTTGATCAACACCATTAGGTCATTTTAAAAAACAAAACAAAACAGATATTTATGGACAGTATGATCAGGATTGACTCAGCCAAGCAAAGGGATGTTATAATGTTGAAGAAATTTCCCTCTTCTCCCAAGATGATTTGTGGCCATATCAGCTTTCCTTTTGCAGCAGTAGCAACTGAAGGGATGTGCTTGGATAATGATATGTAGGGAAAGGGTTAACTCCTTTGCCACATTCTTGATTTCCCCTACATTTAAGGAACAAAACAGATATGCTAACAGTGCCATCCTGTACATGCTTAGTTAGAAACAAGCCTCCTTTATGGAGTCTTTCAGGTAATGGAGTCTTTCAGGTAACCGAGTTTAGGATTGTATTGGCATTGTAATCACAGCAGCAGGGAAGCAGAGAACAGAACATGAACCAGATCCCTCTGCCAGACACAATCTAAACTCTCTCAGTGTGTACATGCCTTCAAGTTGCCTGTTGACTTATGGTGACCCCATGAATTTCATAGGGTTTTCATAAGCAAGGAATACTAATAGGTGATTTTGCCAGTTCCTTCCTCTGAAATATAGCCTACAACAGCTGGTTTTCATTGGCATATCCCATCCAAGTAGCAACCAGGGCTGAACTGTTTAGCTTCCAAGATCAGATGAGATCTGATGCCTTTGGAGTATTTAGACCAGACTGTTACTTCTGCACATCCATAATCTAGAAATCATTACTTGAGGATGTGGTCAAGCCATGAATGTGGATATAACTAGTGCCACTTAAGGAAGGAGAATGTCACTCCCTCTTTGGTATAGAGGGAGCTACTTAGTTAATTTTATAGCTATTGGGGTGAGATCTCACTAAATCTGGGAGTCAGAATAACATATGGATCACGTGCTTGCTCATGTCGTGTCTCATGCTACTGCTTCATACTTGGTTGTGGGCTTTGCCATGGCAGTAAGATGATGGGAGACAAGAGTGTTTGTACTACAGCAGAGATGCACAGAACATTTAAAAGTAATTAAAAGTATTTCTTTTTGAGAAATGGGAAAATGCAAGCATTATTTTTTAAAATTGTGATTATAATGGTCACTAATGACTTAGTGGTTAAAATGCCACTAAGGTTGGCAGTTCGAAGCCCGAGTGATGCATGTTGGGGTGAGCTTCTGTCACTAGTCTCAACTTCTACCAACCTAGCAGTTGGAAAACATGCAAATGCAAGTACTGCATTTTCTGGCATATACGACTACTTTTTAACCCAGGAAAATCTTCTCAAAAGTCGTGGGTCGTCTTATACGCCGGATGTCATCTTATAGGGTGGTTGCTGAAACTTCCGAGATGGACTGGAGAATCCAGTCGCATATGGTGGCGGGAGCTCAAAAGAGGCCACTGCCACATCCCTGCCATATGTGGCGACTGTATGAAAGCAGCAAGGGTGGCGCTGTACATGTACAGTAGAAGAAAAGCCACTCACTAGGATTCATGGAAAGAAGTGACTTAACATGGTCCCAATGTTGAGGTGAGGGGACATCTCATTCGGGAAGGTGTAAGTGAAGGGCAGAGCAAGCTGCAGGCGTCTGGGATGCCTGGGGTATAGAAAAAAGAGCTGTGTTTGCGCTACTGCTCTGATAGTCTTGGAGACAGGGAGGGCTGGGCAGGCAGGGAGAGCTGACCAATCCAAGCAGGCTTTGTATACAACAAGTTTTTCTGCTAAGTACCTGCATGTCATAAGCATTTGAATTAGAATTACCATATTGAAATCAAATGTGATTTTTTAAAAAAAAAATATTTGGTGTGCTTTGGAAAAGGGGTAGTCTTATACAGTGAATATATCCCAAACTATATTTTAACTGGAAAAGTTGGGGATCGTCTTATACGCCAGAAAATACGGTAGATAGATAGATACCACTTCTCAGTGGGAAGGAAACAGTGTTCGGTGCAGTCATGCTAGCTACATGACTACCAAAGTAGTCCTTGAACAAAGCTGGCTCTTTGGCTTAGAAATGGAGATAAGCACTGCCCCCTAGAGACTAGACATTCGTGTCAAGGGACTACCTTTACTTTTACCTGTAATGACTTTTAGTTCATTGAATTATAACTTTAGCTGATTACTTTCTAATAGTACATTTTTTGAGCTCTGCTCCCATTGCACTTAGGAATGTTTATTTTACTCAAAGGTTCTCAAGAAGAGTTGTTAAAAGTATGAATTTGAATATTTATAAGAAAGTATAAGGCATTCATAAATTATAAATGAACTGCTGTGTATTTGCTATATAGCTGCAGTTTTGTCTAATATTTATATTTCTTCACACTTCATCCAAACCCTATAGCAAACTATGCCTTTGTTGGAAGAGTTTCTTAGGAAAAGTAATAAAAAACCAGAAAGATTTAAAAGAAAAAAATCAAGTTAGATAAAGCTTTGAAGATATTAACCTCTTTTAAACTCTCATATATATATGAGAGTTGTCATATCAGCAGCAGTATTTCCAAGCTTTCATAATGGGCAGCTGGAGAAGTAAGCCCAGTGGAGATAGCACTGGTGAGCAACAGCAGCAGCAGTACAGTGATGGAAAATGGAAGAACTGATGGAAACCTGTCACCATGGGCCCTCTTTCTTTCACTTTAGAGTGCCACATATATGGTGTGTGGTAGACCTATGACATATAGAAGAAGAGAACAATTGCAACAGAATAGATTTGGAGAATGATGGACACTTAAAACATACTGGAATGATAAAATCACTGATTCAGTTGTATTGGCTCAATTGTAATAATAAGACTTTTCATTTTTCTCTATTTCTTAAATTAGACTACTGTAACTTGCTCTGCATTGGGCTGCCATTGAAAAGTATTTGGAAGCTAGAACTATTGGAAAAGTAGCTGTCAGACTGGTGTCAGGTGTGAGTTTTAGATTCTGCATAACAGCAGTCTTACAAAGTCTGCACTGGCTTCCAATCTGCTTCTGAGTTCCACTCAAGGTGCTGGTTTTAACCTATACAGTCTTAAATTGCTTGAGACCAGTATATCTGAAAGACTGCTTCCTGCCATATGAGCTAGTCTCCAATTGCAGAGGGATCCCCATCCCTGGTGTTTGTGTGGGGGGCTGTGGGGAGGGAGCAGTGGTGACCAAAAGGGGGCCCTCAGATCTCTCCTTCGCCGCCACCATGGCAAAGCCAGGAGAGGCACACTCAGGCTTCTTCACTGTTTGGAGGCCTCCACAGCTGTAGCAAAGCTGGAAGAGGTGTGCTCAGAAGCCTTCCCTGCCATGGTGAAACTGGGAGGGGCACAGTGGGAGAAGGGCATGACTGAATGTCATCCTTCTTCTGGGGTGTCATTCAGTGTAGGCTGTACCCCCTAATGCTGCCATTGCCCAATTGTAGAGCTCCCTGCCAAGGAAGTTAGGCCGGCTCCATCTGTTTAGAGATGCTGGTGGACAGCCAGAACAGTACTATTCCATATGATCATAGAAGTTTGAAAGTGCTCTGTTTTAGTCATTTGATTTAAAATAATATTAAAGGATTGTTTCCAGACTGTTTTTAAAGGCTTTTAAGGAGTATTTTAATCTATTTTAAAACTTTTAAAAATCTCTGTGCTGTTTTATATGTTTTTACTTGTTGTGCATTGCCTTGGGAGTCCTTGTATGCTGGGGTGTAATATATGTATACAGTACAATGTAATACAATTTATTTATTTTTCCTGTTCTTTTTGTGTTATCCTTTCTTTTCCTGTTTTTTAAAGGTCTATTAGATATTTTGGTTATTTTTTGTTTGGGGGGGGGGAATACAAGCTGGCATTCTGCACTACAATTTTAAATTTGTAACATAGGGCTATAGCTCTGTAACTGTTCTGTATCCACCTATGGTATAGTATCAATTGTGGCACTATTGCCACGATTGTAAATATTGCCCCTGAGAACCCACCTTAAACACCAAGGAGCTTTTCCGATGATGGAAGTCTGTGGTGAAGTTGAGTAGGGCTGTTCATCATACTGTGGCTTGGTGTGTGTGTGTGTGTGGGGGGCTGTTCACATTCTTCTGAAGCACCCCACTTGACTGCCCCACAGACCTCTATCACTTGAAATGGATCCCTGGAGTTTAAGGGGGATTTGGGGCCCTGGTTCCTCAGGAAATTCCTAACTACATTTATGTACTTATGAATGCATCAGAGGATATCAGCCACCGATGGAATTTAGGTTCAAGAATTATTAAGATTTACTATCTAAAATTTATTTATTTTTTATCTGTTAAATACGTAATTAAAAATTAAGATAAAGGCAAAGCTAAACCAGTGATGAGATTAATTATTCTATTGTAATAAAAATACAATGATAAGGATATGGACTGGAATTCTGTTGGAGACTTACGTCTTCATAAGTATGTGGAAATTGGAACTGGGACATTTTATAATGTCCTTATCCAGTAGTGGACTGCTGTTACATTACTAGGTAGCAGTGCCAGAAAAGTGACCATTGCACATCAGTTCTGATGCACATCACATTAGTCCCAGTGCACACTGGGCACCAATGCACATTGGGCATTCCTGCCAGTGCCCAGTTATACATGTTTGCAATTCACTAACAGGGTTTCTTAGTATGTCTGCTTTGTAGCTAAGTATAAAAAAGTTACATAATGTAGAAGGTAATATAGGATTCTGGTGCATGTCTCTGAGTCAAAGGAAGGGTGCTTCTGGACTCTTCTGGTGGCTGTTAAAACAGGTTAGTAACCCATAAATTATGGGAAATAATGTTGACATTTGAGAGAACAAGAGAAGGAGCAATAGTTTCAGTAATATCATGGGACCATTCTGTGTTAGAAATGGATAGGAATTATGTGAATGGAACATGCATGAAGGAAGAAAAGAAGGAAGGGTGGTGACATGTTTTATACATTAAAAAGTGTGGTTATGAGGCACTTGTCTGTCCTGATGTAACAATTCCTGGAATCTGCTTGCTGTTTAATTCCCTCTATACAGCTAACAATAACAAGTAAGCAAACTTCACACTGAGTTTAAGATTTATGTGTGTGTGGTTGTCCATGAAGTTTCATGCCATGAAAAGTTACCAGTGTTTAAAGATATTATGCTACTGCTTCTTTACTTCATCCGTTTGTATATTTACTGCAAAGTAGATCAGAGAGCCCAAGTCCATGTTGGGATATAAATACATATACAACAACCAAAGCTTAGGGGGGGAAATGGACTGACATTTCCAGAATAGTGATGCTGGTTGGGGTATTTTGCAAGTTTTAATTGAGGAATACCCTAGTATTCTGTATGCTATATTCAGAGAAAAGTGGTGAGAAACCTCCTTTGAATATATCTTGCAAAGGAAACCCCATGACAGGGTTACCATCAGTTGGAGTTGATCTGTGGACACATAAAGAAACAACAAATCCAATAAAAGTGGCGGGGGAGGGGGGAAATCACTTTTCCTAGCTGAATTACACATGTTCTTCTTGCTAGTACTTAGGATCCTTATTGCATTAATCTGGTGTATTTGGTAGTGTTACATTACTATTGTAGTTTCTTTGCTTTAAGGATGGATAGCAATTTGCACCAGAAAATAGAGCCATCCTCTTTGTAAGTTTATATTTTGACTCTTAACTCACACAGCTCAAGCCTAATGTTTCTGTCTGTCAAAAGATATAGCATTTCTTTCTCCTATCAGTATGTGAAAAAATATTACTTACCAGAAACCATTTCAAAGTAGAATTTGTCAGGTTTTCAGAGGGCACATCTTTCAAGCATGGGATTTCCAGTGTCTGGTTTAGCAGTGTTTCTGCCACAAAGTTCTTGTCATCTTGTATTATGCAAAAAGTATGAATATAAAGAAATAAAATATAAAGAAAATATAAAGAAATAAAATTAAGGGTAAAATCATGGTCTGTACATTTTAAGTTAAATTAAAGTTATATTATTCTCTCTGTTCTGCTGGTGTAGACTGTGTTGATTCTATGAGTATTTTATAACTAGTGTTTTATTATAATTCTGAAGAAACTGAGAGGAATATATCTCAGATATATGGACCTCTGATTTTACAGCAAAGACTTTTACAATACATGGAGTGAGAAATGCCATATGTACAAATTAAGATCAAGAAAGAAAGAGGCAGTTGAGCTCATATAGCAAAAATATGTTGCCTAATGGAGTGCACCAAATAATTATGTCCTTATGACCTTTGATTGTATAGATTATGAAAAACTATGGATCATTGTAAAAGAAACAGATGTGCAACAATATCTTGATGGGTAACCTGCACTCTGGACAAGAGGCAACTGTTTGGACAGAATATTAGAGAAACAGAATGGTTTCCAGTTGACAAGGGCATCAGGCACGGGTGCATTTTATCAGTACAGCTGTTTAATTTATATGCAGAACATATCATAAGGAAATGAAGATTAGAGTAAGAAGAAGGAGTTGTGAATCACAGAATCGTAGAATCATAGAGTTGGAAGAGACCACAAGGGCCATCCAGTCCAATCCCCTGCCATGCAAGAAATCTAAATCAAAGCATCACCGACAGATGGCCATCCAGCCTCTGCTTAAAGACCTCCAAAGGAGACTCCACTACACGCTGGGGAGTTTGTTCAACTATCTGTCAAACAGCCCTTTACGTCAGGAAGTCTCTTCCTAATGTTGAGGTGGAAATTCTCTTTTCCTGAGCTTGCATCCATTGTTTCAGGTCCTGTTCTCTTCAATATGACATCCCTTCAAATATTTAAACAGGGATGTCATATCACCTCTTAATCTTCTTTTCTCCAGGCTAAATATCCCCAGCTCCCTAAGTCGTTCCTCATAGGGCATGGTTTCCAGACCCTTCACCATTTTAGTCGCCCTCCTTTGGACACGCTCCAGTTTCTCAATGTCCTTTTTGAATTGTGCCACCCAGAACTGGACACAATATTCCAGGTGGGGCCTGACCAAAGGAGAAGAGAGTGGCACTATTACTTCTTGTGATCTAGACACTATACTTTTATTGATGCAGCCTAAAATTGCATTGGCCTTCTTAGCTGCTGCATCACACTGTTGACTCATGTTCAACTTGTGGTCTACTTGGACTCCAATATCCCTTTCACAAGTAGTCTCCTTCAGCCAGGTGTCTCCCATTCTATATCTGTGCATTTTATTTTTCCGCTCTAAGTGCAGTACCTTACATTTCTCTGTGTTGAATTTCATTTTGTTAGCTTTGGCCCAGCTTTCTAGTCTATTCAGGTCATTTTGAATTTTGATCCTATCTTCTGGAGTATTAGCTACTCCTCCTAATTTTGTGTCATCTGCAAATTTGATTAGTATGCCCACAATTCTGTCCTCCAAGTCATTGATAAAGATGTTAAATAGCACTGGGCCCAGGACAGAGCCCTTTGGGACCCCACTGGTTACTTCTCTCCAGGATGAAAGCGAACCAGTCAATCAATTACAAATCCATGTAACAGTTACCTTGTCTAGTCCAAATTTTACAAGCTTGTTTGCAAGAATGTCATGGGAAACCTTGTCAAAGGCGTTACTGCAATCAAGAGATACTATATCCACAGCATTCCCTTCATCTACCAAGCTGGTAATTTTATCAGAGAAAGAGATCAGATTTTTTCTGGCATGACTTGTTTCTCTGAAACCCATGTTGATTTTTTGTGATTATAGAATTGCCATGTAGATGTTCACAGACTGTTTAATGATCTGCTCTAGAATCTTTCCTGGTACTGATGTCAGACTAACTGGACAATAATTCTAGAATGTGTGTCTGACTATGTCATCCTTGTTGGTTAGGATCAGATCTAAAATAGCTGATCCCCTTGTTGCCTCTTCCACCTTTTGGACAATTAAACTGTCTTCGAGGCAAGTGAGGAATTTGCTAGACCCTGAGGATTTTGCTGGGTTTGAATTCCAGCAAATATCAGGATAGTTGAAGTCACCCATCACTACTACATTTTTTCTTTCTGAGTGTGTAGTCATCTGTTCTAAAAAGGTGTCATCCAGTTCCTCAGTCTGATTTGGGGGTCACTCCAATGAGCCACTCCTGCCACAGTAATAAACTACGGCTTACCATGACCAGCAAAACAAAGACAGTGCTTACTAGAAAATCAGAAATTATCTAGGAAACAATTAAACATCTTGAACAGATGAATGCAGAAAAATGGAGACCAGATGTTTTAAATTAAGGTCAGGAAGAAGCTGGTTAAGCAGCTGAATACTTTACAACTTTGGGCTGGTCTCTGCATTCTTCTCATGTTCCATCAGCCATGTTATTTTGTCATCTTCCCTTTGATTCAGTTCTATAATGATGTTCATTCCCACTGCTTTGGTCCACCATGCCTGCCAGTTAACAATTTCCAGTGAATCTGGGTGGATTGGTTCCCTCCAGATGGTCTTGTTATACTTTGATGTGGACCTATGTTTTCTTAATGTCTAATATTGCTTTCTGAACATTTTTTATCCCACGTGGTTGAAAAGATGACTCTGCAATGTGTATTTTCCCCCTGAAAAAATGTTTTCTATTCTTTGCCAGGGACTGCAGTAGAATGTAAGGCAGAACAGAAGAATAAAATTAATGATCTGTGAACAATAGCTGTCTGACTTGTGTCCAGTTTCAATGGTAGTGATAATGTCGGCACACTGATGGACACATTCCAATAAGACATGAAGAAGGAAGCTTGAAAGAGTTAAATTTAGAATGGAGCATAAAAGGTATATCCCAACAAACCATAATTTCCACTACCACCTCTGCCCACTTCACAGACATCATTCTTATGTTCCTTGATTTGTTTTAACCTATCAAGTTGTCCCTGAAAGATTAAGAAATGGAAATCTTGAACTTGTATCCTGTTAGTTTCCATTTTAGTCCATGGCAGTTGCACAAGAATGGGAAGCATAATCTGCCCTCTTTTCCATTTCCAATACACACTGGAATAACAATTGAACTAAGTGATGAAGGGATTGTCAGTGGCTGCTCCCAGACTTTGGAACTCCCTTCATAGGGAGGCTAGGATGACCCTGTCTTTGTTCGCCTCCCATCAACAAGTCAGGCTTTTATAAAATGACTGGAATGGAGTTTTAATATGGTGCAATCCTGTTTTTAAGGTTTGCTTGTGAACTTTTAATACATTTTAATGCTTAATATTTAAACACTATAATTTAATCACCTTTTAAATAACTCTTATATTTGTAATTTTATTATTGCCTTTGCACAGTCAGCCCTCCATATTGGTAAGAGTTCAGTTCTGAACCCCCCCTCCCCCGAAACACAATTAAGAAAATAATACTTTCAAACCACAGTTGGATGAAAAACTGTGTAAAAGGCACATCCGGTCAAAATAGGAGCAGCACTCCTCATTAGAAACTCCTTCCATAAAAAAGCCAGTCAGCTGAGAAAAAACACTTTGCCTGCCTCTGGACAAACAACAGGAAAGGAGCCAGAATATTCTCCTTGAAAAGGAATTCAGAATCTGGGAGCAGCCACCAAGAAGACCTCCTAATCCCACAGTAGGAAAGTGTGGCCCACAAGATGCATACAGCCTCTTAATCCCACTTTCCTACCCCCTGGAAGCCCCCCATTCACCCTTGCAATATCGAGGGGTCAAGGTGGGAAATGGAGTGTGTGTGTGTGTGTGTGTGTGTTTTGCCCCCAACCTGCACCATACCATTCAAAGCTGCATGCAAATGTGATGGTATGCCTTTCCTCACTCTCAGAGCCACCACCCTCAAAGACCTTTGGGTTTGTAATTCAGCCACAATGGAGACATTACTTACAATGCATCTGGATGTGCCGATAAGGGGCTCAATGTGTGAAAACTGGTCCTGATCCCACACAACTGCTAACCCCTGATTTAATCACAATCCTAATTGTTCCCACACAGAATGGGAAACATTTCCCAATTCTTACGAGAGGTAAACTGAAACACATTATTTGCATTTAAGAAAAAAACAAACCCAAACAGTTGCAATAGCAAGACAACCACCCAACAGAACACTATAAATATGTGTCTGTAGTAATACTGAATAAACGCAAGCATATTGTACGCACTGCTAATAATAAGCCCAATGTTACTTACCACTCTTTATAATAACAAGATTGATTTCTGAGCTGCTTGTTCCAGCTGGAAATGTAGTAAAACTGCACTGATACAAGCCAGACAGTTCAAGACTCACATTCTTCATCTGCAAAATCCATTGGTCACATTCTGCATAATTTGCTGAAGTGCTGTGACTGAAGTCTGGCTGACAAAATTGGAAGGCCTTTCTGAAGTTCATGGAATAGTTGTAACCTCTTCCATTGAAAGTTGTACCATAGCGAGGATTATATACACCGATTGTTCTTTGGGAGAGCTCATCAACTTTTGACCACTGAGTTTGTGTGACATGGATTCCTTTTCCTTTCAGGATGCTACATGTTAGAGTCACATCATCACCAGGCAAGGCATAGACTGTTTTCTCATTCTTAATGATGATTTCAGACAGAGCTACAAGCCAACAGAAATGCATATGTTGTCATTTACACATACTCTATTTTCATATATATATTATTTATATTGCAAAACAAACATAGGAATTTGAGATATAGTAGCCCACCCCAACTGTTCTGATTCGGCAACGACAGTTCTGATTAATCTTCTGTAATTCCAGTTTTTCACCTGATTTTAAACTGACCCATTTTCCTTCCCCCTTTGTCCTCAACTTACTTCAGTTGATGCAAACTGGCTTCAAAGTGCAAAAGTAGTTTGTACTCAGTTAACCAAGTAGGGGTGATGAGATAAGGGGACAGAATCTTACCCTTCCCAGTAGGCTCAGGTGAAAGGAAACTGTTTCAGCCTCTTCTGAATTATGTGTTCATCCTCTCTGATATCTTTAAACATGTAGACCACATTCTAATGTTGCCTGGTTATCCAATAACACAGTAGCAAGAATCTGCTACTACAACAGGACCCTCACCATACTCTGCTGCAGCCCTTTGTATGCCTTGAATCATAGAATTGGAAGAGACCTGAAGGGCCATCAAGGGCTAACCAGTGCCATGCAGTGCCAAAGCACAATCAAAGCACAACTGGAAGATGGTAAAATCCTACACTGAAAGGTTACCCAACTTCCTGGAGCAAATGTTGAGGACACACAGAAGCTGGGGGTGGGGAGAAGGGGTGAATAGAAATTTCCTTTTTTCTTTGTTGGTTGGGAGAAATAACTGATGGAAATAGTTCTCATTGGATCCTGGTCAAAGTAAATATTTTGGCTCTATTCAAAGAATGCTTGCTGTGTATATTCCTCACCCAAATCATGTTAGAGCTCATCCAGAAAGTGAAAAAAAAATCTCTGGAAGTATTGAGACTTTCCAGTTCTTTTTGTTTTTATTTCTCCTGCATGTCATGATTTTGCATCCAAACTCCTTCTTGAAATATATGGAGTTCCCCTCACTCCCGTCCTTCTTTGCCCTCCTGACCACATGTCACATATAGATTCAGGCAATGTTTCAGAAATGGGCTTTCACCAATTCCAACTGAACCCCTTTTAATTATTTTTCAGGAGCTATAATCAAAGAGTTAAAGTGTTTCATCAATATTAAGCTAATTAAGCATTAGGATAACTTTCTTTAATTGTTAGCATTCCTATGTCCCTCACTTGTTCTCTGTTGAAGATGGGTCTTGGAAACAATCACTGTTTTTCTGGGTGGTGGCCATGTTAGCTTGTTCCAGTATAACTCAGACAGACAGAGAGACAGCCACAGAGTGGCACATTTCATTTTGCAAAATATTGGATTAATTTAAATTGATTTAAACTGAGTGGGAATGGGAAGTCCTTGGTAATTACAGGAATACTATAGGGAAAATCCTGGGACTTTCAGAGACCTTTTTCTTGTCTGAAGAGACTCAGCTTGACTTCAATGGGAACTATGAAAATAAATGGACTAATCTTATTTTTGGAAGTATTCTATAACAATACAATTTTAATGTTATTTGTGGAAATGTGGAGACAAAGTCTACCATTATTCAGCCAATTTCATTTTAGATTTGTAAATATGACCCTTTCCTAATCCAATAAAGTAAATAAAGTTCATTGCAAAGTCAGGATCTTATAATGTATACAAAGAGAAGTGAATATTTTACTCCAGCTAGACCCTCTCCATCCATGAGTTATTATCCCCCTTCCTTATAATAATGAATTGTGCAAAATAATGAATTGTGGTAGAATATGAGTCAAGAAATGATGACTATCTTTCCATTATTTCACAATCTATTAAAATGCACATAGGCTGCAATTCATAACATAGTAGCTCCACATGCAGAACAACACAAGGCTGAGTCATATACACCCCAACATTTACTGTACAGCTTCAGCTGCCCACTCCATAGCCATTTAGGGGCTCATTGGAAGAGGGCAGGATCATAGAAATAGTGGATTACATCCTCATATCCAGAGGTGAAATGATTACAACAGTACTAAGATCTGCTGGGGTACTCGAGAGTATCATTGTTGATGTAATCATTTTGTAAATACAGAACCACAGCCTGACATTTTTAGGAACCTGCCACTTCCCATAAGTCACAAGATGGCAATGCAGTGAATTTCTCAGGTGGTACAATAAGTCTGGGCTTTGGGTACTGTGGAGGGAGGAAGCAACACCAGCCTCTGCAGCCACCAAAGAAGGACCATAAGGGAAATATGTGTATGCATATGAACATCACAGAATGCCAACTATATTGTTTTCAATGAGGACTCATTTACACAATATCAGATTTTTGGGTCATTCTGGATCAGTTTTGGTTGGTAGCATCTGTGTCAATAGGGTACTGAATCCATTGTAGAGTTTAGTCTGAACTTCAGAGCAGGGAGGTACCAAAGATTCCAGCACTTTGAATAGCTCCTCTAATGTTTGATTTTAAACCCAGAATGGAATCACTACATCATTGATATAGAAGCCACCAGTTCCCCATGGAATGATTTCTCTGCACTGAAGCTGGTTCAAGAAACCATTTAAAGGAGTTTATCACATGTAATTTTCATGGCAACCTGGGCATGGGATGGGAGTGGGCTGGAATGGGTTAAAATTGATTTTACTGCACGCAAAATTGCTGCTGTGCTGTCACCCAACTATCACCCATCCTCCAATAGTGCTCTGGCAGCTGATGTTGGTACTACAGAAAGATTCTGTAGCATCAAAATTGGCTTCCAGAGCAGACGGGTGATGGTCAAGCGGCAGTGCAGCAGCAATTTTGCGTGTGGTAAAATCAGTTTTAACCAGTTCCAGCCCAATTCCATCCTGTGCCCAGGTCAGTGTGAACATTTCATGCGATAAACTCCAAAATCCAACCACTGTGACTGGGTATTTGCTGAGATCAGCACAGGTCAGACATTTGCACTCAGTCACAATGGCAGTTATGTAGACCATTTGCACTTCAGTGCAAACATGCATTTTGGGCT
Source organism: Sceloporus undulatus (assembly GCF_019175285.1). NCBI lineage: Eukaryota > Metazoa > Chordata > Lepidosauria > Squamata > Phrynosomatidae > Sceloporus > Sceloporus undulatus. The sequence goes on from NW_024802934.1 coordinate 3,405,561, forward strand.
GACCTCTTAACGATTTTGGCAGGAACAAATACATTTTATTTGGACCTATTTCACCATGATGAAAGCCCACCCACACTCACCTAAGTATTGTGATACTGTTTTCAGGTCTACAACCTCTTAAAGCAGTTCATAATTTGAAAAAAAGAGCATTAATAAAATTTATCACAATAAAATCAGATCCTGGTACATTTATTTTATGCTACTATTCCCATATTTCTCTGTGGTGGCTGGGGAATGCTGCAAACCAAAAAAGGAATTGTCCCAAGCCCTAAATAAAACAGAAGAGGACAACAACAGAAAACATGCTTTAAAAATAATCACTTCCTGTTTTTTTTAAAAAATAAAGTCTCTTCTGAGTCTGAGCTAGTCCAGAAAGGGCCTAAAAAATTGCAAAATTATACCCATACTCTGTATGCATTTTGCAGGACAAGATTTCATTTTTTATGGTTAAGGGGTAACTGGAGCAAAAGATTACTCATTTCTGATCTAGGCCCTAAAATTTATCGACACTAGCTTCAGAAAAGCTGTGTGAGTGAACCTTGAGAGGAAATTTAAAATGAGGAACAAAAATATATAATTCTCTAGTGAAGAATAGTTTAAATAGCCCAAGGATCTGAAGTGGGAGAGACACTTATTTGAGCATCTCGCATTCAGGAAGCTGCTCCACTTCTGACAGAACCCGGCACAGGAAATTCTTCCTGAGAATTATTCTTAAAAGCATGCGTGAAGATCAAAGTGCAACATCAGCAGGGAATTGGGAATAAATATTTTAATACTTAACTATTATTAATAGCCCTTTTATCTCAAAATGTGTTCCAACTCTTAAGTGTCTGCATCTTCCAAGTTGTGATGAGAGGCCTGTCACTAGGCCAAAGTTGTTGGGCATGTCTGCCTTAAGTTTGTCTGTTTGGTCTGTACTTAGGCCTGTTATCCTGTACTGAGACACAGCTGCTGGCTTTATCTGGAAGGATCAAGTCCTTTTGACTGTTTGACTGTCTCTACTTAGGCTTATTATCCTGTACTGAGGCCCAGTTGCTGATTTATCTGAAAGGATCGAGTCCTCTCTTGAGATTTACTGCATCAGCACACATGTGGGTAGGGGAGAGTTGACAGTTAGAACTACTCTAGTGTTACAGCCATTCTGCTTACATTGGGTACTTCCCACCAGAGTGTTCTCCTGCCCAAGCTTCATTGAAATGTACTGGGCTGCAGAAGATCACTACAATTCATTATCAAAACTTGACATGTAATATGCTTATTTGTCAGCAGCTTCATTGTGTACACACCAGGGCAAAGTTGACATTTCCAAAGCTGTCAAAAATGGCATGTCTATAGTAGTTCTCTTTAAAACCATAACTCAGGGGCTGTACATACAATCCCGTACAACCCCTTTCCTAGCTGGATTGGTGCTGCAGCAACCGCACACAGCGGCCCTGATTTGCCCTTTCTATGTTGCAAAAATAAGCCACAAAAAGTGGCTCCTTTTGTGCCATGGAAAGGGCACCATAGCCACCAATGCCAAGGTTTTTCATCACTTCTTTGGTGCAGTGCATGTACACACTGTGGTAAGGGAGCGCTGTGATAACTCCTGCCATGCAGTGGAATGCGTGGCATCACTCCGGCATGGGGGCAGAATTGGGGCATGTAGTGTGTGGTCACTACACCACCCTGCCCTGATGCCACCGTTTATCACCAGTCTGTACAGCCTCTTAGTTTACAAAGTAGCTGACAAAGATGCTCCTTTTTACAAAGTCTTTTGTACACCCACCCACCCCTCCTTTTTCTCCTTTGTCTTACTGGAGGGTTTTTTTAAAAGCAGCATCAGCATTGGAAGGATGGGAACAAAACACAAAAATTTTGGTGCTGGGTTGCAGCAGCATGTGTACAGCAGACAATGCAATAAAGTCTGAGCTGGGAAAGAGCTTCTAAACTAGGTGATTCTTCTGCAGATGATGTATGCCTGCCTAAAACTGAGAAGGTCAACAGCAGATGCCTCCAGAATTCCTAGCTGTACATGTGTGAATAGTAAGACAGAGAGTAAAGGGAAAAGCAAATAAGCCTGTGCTACTGGCTGTCTTCAGCGTGTTAGAAAGCAGAACTATGTACATTTGTCCACTAAAATGGAAATCATAAGAAAAATGAAGGCTGGTAAAAGGGGACAAAAATCATTTCTAGGTATATTTTGGAAGAATCCTTCAAGAGCCTCCAGAAAGTTAAAAATGTTATTGCTTACTTCAGCAAGACTTAGATGACCTAGTTATTTCATTTCACATGTGGAAGTTGTTAGTTTTGAATAAAATATTAGCTAAAATGTATCAAATTGCACTTTTGGAGGTGAGTTATAGCAACCTATCACTATTCTTTTCCATGTTATTTCTGCCTCTTGTACCAATTTTTCTGTTAGTTTTATTATTTTGTTCTTAATAATACATGTTAAGAATTATTAAATTCATGGTTCTTAGAAAACACCTTTAGAAACAAATCTATTTGTTTCATTACTAAGGAACTCAAGAACTGCTGGCTACAAAAGTCAAAAGGCCCACTTTGGCCAATACTTTGTATCGAAGGATTAGGGTCACCCTACCATTAGGCAGACTGAGGCAATCAATTTGGGCAGTAAATGGTTGCTGCTATATGGAAAATTAACATGTTTACATCCCCATCTAGAAAGAATGTCAACATATCGGGAAACTCTGCTGAAAAAATGGTTGATCAAACAAACCAAATCTCTCCCACCCAGCCCTACCCACCCCCAGATTTTGGGATTTTTTTTTTTACAAAAAGGTTGCACAAAAAACTTCTTCTTTTTTGCACAAAGATGCAAAAATAAATCCAAATATCCACACATATTTTTTGAGTGGAAATGAGGTTTTTGCTAAAAGGCAGTCCCAAAGTGGGGGGAAAAAACCTTCAAAAAGGCACAAAACCACTTGTACTCTCACCTAGCAAAAAGCAAACTATTGAAATTACTCATTCTTACATGCAAGAATGAAATAAGCAAAAATTTACCCATCTAATGGCTTGAAAAGGGTAGTAGCAGAAGCTTCATGGAAGAAGCTTTCTCTTTCCTGGAGGGCAAAGCTATACGTTCCAAGATGCATGCCTTGCCCTGAATAAGCTGACTTAAATAAGGCCCCAGCTAAGGTGAAGCATGGTGTCCCATCACATGTATTGAGGTGAAATTCAGCTGCCAGTCCCAGTGGGTTTCAGTTGTCGAATCTGGATTGTGTGGGTCCCCTTTTGTCCTTAACATCTGGCAACAAAATGGTTTGGAGTGGCCCTGTCAGGAATGACTAGCCAGAAATGCCCCAAATATACAGCCCTGTTATTGAAAGCCTTAAGGAATCAATCATGACCACATTACTTAGGGCCTAACACTCAGCTCAGACATAAAACAGATTTACCAATACAAAAGCTATATCGTTGTTGGAAGAAAATGAACTTACCACTGATGATGTGGGTTAGAATGAAATAGTATGCCCAAAGCAGCCATCTCATCTCCATCTTCAGGTGGGGCTGCTAAGAGTTTGGACAAAGCCTGGACAAAGTTTGGACAATCATACATTCAAGGTATTTCTTTTTCCTCAGATGTGTCTAAATGTTCTGTCCTCTGTCATCAGGCATACAAGAAAAGGATTCTTGTTTTTGCACAGTGAGTGATAACTTTTATACCTTCTTTTTCACATCACTGAGAGGAAATGTATGTTTACAGGAAACCACTGTCTGTTGAATTTCTTTTTTAAAAAACATAGACAGTTTGTCTTGGCCACATTGTATGAAGGAAGTACTGTTCACAAGAAATCTTCTTCTAGTGTCAAAATACTGTAGACACATTTTATCTCAGTTTCCATTTCTAAATAAAACCTTTTACAGCAGTATAGGACAGGTTATAGTAGAACATCAGTTCTCTGAGAAAACATACATTTCATTAGCAAAATATGCATGCATGATGGAATATTCCTACATGGCAGGGGGTTGGAATGGATGGCCCTTGTGGTCTCTTCCAACTCTATGATTCTATGATTCTAGTGTTACAGCAAATACCTGTCCCTTCCCTTTTCTTAATAATAGAACTTCAAAATCAGATATCTGCATATAATGCCAGTGATGCAATGTAGTGGCTTAGAGTCTGAACAATTAAGAGTCAAATTCAAATCTTGTTTCTTGTGCACATGTCCATTTGGTGTTCCTATGGCCATTTCTTCACACCATCAGCTTCCCCTACAATCAATACAAGTGCATTAGTATTGGCAGTGCATCTTATTTAGCCTTTTTAACTGATGCATGTTTAACTGATGTCTTTTTTACTAATGCTGTTTGTTAATTGTTGTTGTTCCTCAACTCGATCCATGAGGAGAGACAGGTAAGAAATAATAATAATAATAATAATAATAATAATAATAATAATAATAATAATAGCAGCAAATTAAGTCTGGGACTTTGAAGGGGTTTCAGAGACCACACCTTGAGGTCTTAAGGGGCCCATGGCATGCACTTTACTCACCCTTGCTATTATTATTATTATTATTATTATTATTAATATTGCACTTAATCTTGAGAAATCCAAGAGGATTACAACAGTAAAACAAGATACAATTAGGAAGCCCCCATCCATGCTCCTGTGATTTTGAGCCTATCAGATCAAATCATATCTCACATGCAAATCGGTGGTGCTGTTTACAACATATGCGAAAGCCTCTTATTCTTTACTGGGAAAAGGCTAATTTTGTACAGGAGTGGCTAACATTACTGTAGTCATTATCACTATGATGAGGTTTGAAAAGCAGTGGAGTTCTGACAAATGCTTTCTTCACACACTGCTTCTCTGCCATTTGAAAACGAGTCTATCCAAGACTATCAGGATGTTGCTGCTTGTTGTTTCATCCTGGCAAAATCTGAACTGGCATCTGTGAGCATGAAATAAACTCAGAGCTTGAGAAAATTATTACTGAGTTCCAACAACTCGCAACCAACATAGCCAGTGAGTATATTGGCTGAGTGGATTCTGGAAACTGCCATCCAAAAAAGTGACCTTTTCAAGCCCAGATAAAACTGAAAGAGGAAAAGCAGAGGAGCTTAGAGGAAAGCTTGGGTTGTGAATAGTTTCAACAATACCGTCTACTCCTGTCCTTTTGGATGTGATTTCATAGGTGGGCTGTTTTGATTTCTACTTAATACTCTCCCTCCTTCTCTTCTTTCACCTCCATTTAACTGGATGAAGAGAAAAAGGAGCAAGAGGTCAGCATATACTGCTGTCTGTGTGACGCTAGAAAAATTGCACAGCAGCACTTTTATTGATCCTATAACTATTCATCACAATTGGACGTGACAGTACAAGCACAGCATGATATATGCCATGCACACTAGAGGGTCATTTCTGTAGTTCCTAGGTCAGGAGGTCCTATCCTCAGAAAAGTATGCTAACAACCATTATTCTTTTACATTGGCTTGTAGTAGGGCATGTCTGCTGACACTTATCATACCTCCAGGAACACACAAGTCAAGAAAGATGAGACAAGGGATTGCTACTTAATTTATCTTGTGCAAGCATAGACACAGAGATGTAGTAGTCACTTATACCTGAGCTAAAATAAAATAGCAGGGAGGGGGCAGGGAGTACATTTTTGCTGTTAATGTAAAACTTGATTTGTTTCCCAGTGGTATCCTTAGATCCTAAAGCATTCCTTATAACATTCACAAAAGTGTAGGAGTATCTCCCATGTACAATAAAGAGAAAGCTTTAGAGAGAGAGTGGTGTGTATGTAAATTGTGTGCACCTTGTATTTTGTGCAGAGTGAATATTTTATCTGAAAACAGCTGCTAGGCTGAATATAGATCAGGGCTCTGGTGGCTTTCATATTAACCTATTCTCAGCGAGGAAGACTTACCATAAAGTTATGTCAGGAAGACCTCTTCTACCATCACCTTTTAGGTGATGTAGTTACCTGAACATGGCTGCTGACAGGCTGTTCCCACCAGACCCTGCCATCATGAGCAGTGATCAGAGGTGATGGCAGTAGGAGCTGAGTAGTATATCAGAGTAGTGGGCCTTCTCCAATAGAAAAGAAAGAAGGCTATGGACCCTGAGTTATACTTCAGGTGACACTCTTAATTTAATGTGACTTAGTACAGCACAGCAGCCAATGTGAGAATCCTGTTTTGAAGATGTGAAGGAGTCTGATCTGTAAGTTACACAGCTGTGCTCGGGTGTGCAGGCTACTCTCAAAAATACATATTACTGTAAATCTGCAATGTAGTGGTTTGAGTGTTGGACTAGGACATTGGGAGACCAGGTTTGAATCCTCACTTGGCCATGGAAACCCACCTTGGGCAAGTCACACTTTCTCAGCTTCAGAAGAAGGAAAGGGCAAACTCCCTATGAACAAATTCTGCAAAGGAAATCCAATGATAGGTTCACCTTAGGGTCACCACAAGTCAGAAATGACTTGAAGGCACACTATTACAACAACAAATCCAGAGGAATTACAAGAGGAAATAACAACACAATTCTGGATGATTGCACTGGTAACTTCTCAAAATAGAAAATTTAATGCCAATGAAAAACATGAATAAATAAATAGGCTGTACATGAAGAAAGTGTGGTATCTGATGCAACCTATATACTCTCATCAATTTAGAAGTATTTATGTTTACAAAGACAGAAATCAATATTCATATCTCATATCTAACATTTTTCTCAGCATTATCCACAAAAAATGCTTGAAATATGCAGATAAAATCATTTTCAGGATTCCTCTAAAAACTTTATTATACTGTGGGATATTTTTTTTCACTTTAGTCCTCTCCAGGGAGCAGTTTTGGAGATTTGCCAGTAGGTGGCACTGGAATCTCATCTGCAAATCTCAGATGCATCACCAAGGAAAACAAATCTCTTGGTACACATTAACTTTGCCCACATTTGGAGGATGGCAACGGGACTCCTTCAATTATCTTCTATTGATGCTTTTACTTCCAGAGAGGGCTGTCTGAATGATAAAAAAATAAAATTACTTTTTTTCAAGACATGGCACACCGGTCCAGCATTCCATTATCCCTTCTGCTCAGGGGGTACCCCCTCCATCACATCCACTGCAATCCAGTTCTTCTTTCACAATTACAGTTAAGCTGCATCTAAGAAGAACACAGGAGTGCAGGCGGTCCCACAATAAAAAGAAAATCTTGAACTCTAGGGACACTTTCAATTATTCACAAAGAGAACCTTTTCTGAGAACTTGGCGAGAGAGTTCTTCCTGCTAGAGGCAAGAAACGATTCCCTTGCAGATGGGTGTCCTCTAAACATGGCTTAAAGGGACGCCACAACTCCCCAATGGAGGAGGAAAGGAGGGATACTTTGAAGCAGGAATGTCATTAAATAGTAAACTAACTCCCCCCCCCCCAAAGAAGAGGGCCTTGATGTTAAAATACCAGATTACTTTGTCCTATTTTTGATTTTCTATGATATTACTATTTGATAGCTAAATGCTATTTATTTCATCATCAGGGGTGTAGCTAGAGAGAAGGAGAGATGAGGGCCCTGCCTTGCAATAAGAATTTCGCCTCCAAAATAAATTTTTCCTGAACTCCCTGAATGTCTAAGCGTAGACAGAAAGAGAGAGAGAGAGACTGAAAAGCTTTCATGCTTAGAACTCTTCTTTTTCCTTTGTTCACATTCCCTTGGTATCTTTGCCTTCTCCCTTTCTTTGACTTCTACAACTGTATTTCTAAATGTTCAACTGGAGCTTTAAGTTACTCCAAATGTGGCAGCTGAAAGAAAAATCCATTGAGGTGGGCCAATGCCCTCATCCACTCCTTTTCAGTAGTTGCACTCATGTTCACAATCTAAATTTATTACAGTTCTTCAGGATTACAGCAGAAAGAGCCAGTTCTTTGACCTTCCTTCTTTCCTTGACTATATTCAGCCATATTTATATCAGCATATTCATTTGCTCTTGTTATGTGTTTCCATATGAAATGTGACCCTATTGTAAGGCTGTTGTTGTTGTTGTTGTTGTTGTTGTTGTTGTTGTTGTGTGCCTTCAAATCATTTACAATTTATGGCAATTTGTTAAGGGTTTTCTTCAGAGGGGGTTTGCCACTGCCATCCTCTGAGGCTGAGAGAGTGTGACTTGCCCAAGCTCATCCAGTGGATGTCAATTGCTGAACGGGTATTTCAACCCTGCTCTCCAGAGTCATAGTCAAATGATCAACACATTGTACCATGCTGATTTTCTATCATAAGGCATATTTGGCAACAGTTATTCAGAGGAGATTTGACATTGTCATCTTCCAGCACCTGAGAAAACTGTTCTTGGATGTGGCTGACTGTTCAACAAGCTCAGCCTCCTTGAACTTGTCACTTTCCAGAGATGTTGACGTTGGACTAAAAGTCTCATCACACCAAGCAGCTAGGATGTCTGAGAGTGATGTTAGCTATAGTTCAACACATCAGGAGGCCATCACTTTGGGGAAAGCTGTAGTAGATCTTCATTAAAGAGACAACACAGTATAGTAGAAAGTGTTATTCTTACTTTTAAAAATAGTTTTGTAGCCACTATAAGGCAAACTGCAAGAGAACAATTTCATTTTCTAGGTAAAAACTTTTGCCTCTGTAGATTTTAATTGTCTCAAGACCAGTATTGTCATTCACTACATGCTGATACATAGTGTCATCTTTTAGGGTTATAGATCTCCCTTTATTTTGTTCTTGCATGCAAGAATGAAAAATTTGAAAAATGAGAACATCCAAGTCTTTTTCAACGAGAACGTCTAAGATTCTTTTTGTGAAAAATCTGTTTGTGCAAATATCAAGTTTTTGTTTTTACAACAACCATTGTTATTTTTTATAAAAGAAAGTTTTCTACAGAAACCTTTTCACAAGCCCATGTTTTGCATGAAATACAAATGCATTAAGTTCTTGTATGAATTAATTGTTTGCCACCCCCCCCCCCCGTGTTTGATCATTTTTCCCCAACAGATACTTTTGGGATACTTTTCTTGTTGAGGATGAAAAAAATTGTAAATGTTCTTTAAACCTCTAGGCCATTCTGATACTGATTCAAATTAAATCACAAAGCAACTGTATTTACAGATATATACCTGCCTCTAGAGTGTGATTCCTAAACACCAACACTGAAAATAATCCTCAAAAGAAGATTTTAGTCTGTCTCAGGCTCAGATACTCTCATCCCACCTCATATTAGGGAATGAGCTATAGAAGTAGCACTGGGTTTTGTGCATTTTAAAAGGGTTAATTTCCCACTCTCAAGTGAGTTACTACATTCAGAGAGGGGAAGTGTGTGATTGTGAGGCTCACTTTCAGGTTACAATGATATATCTGCTTAATTGGGAGTAAGCTCTGTTTTACTCATTTGGACATACTACTGATGAGACATGTATAAACTGTATTGTTAGTTTCTTTCTGGAGACAAGCCTGGGGGAATGTTTGGGGAAATATTAAAATAGCATGCAAATGGCCATAGAACCGAGTAGTTGGAAAGAACCCAAAATACAGCCAAGAATAATTGCTTACTAGATTCTCTCATATATGTTTAGACCAGTCTTTCCCTCCAGTTGTGCTGAAATAAAAGTCCCATTAGCCCCAGTACTGATTCCAAAACGTCTGGGGACACCAGGTTGGAGAACATTAGCTCAGAGGCTTCAGAGATACTGTAAGACAAAAATAGGAAGGGATAACAGAATGCACAGCTGTCTCTAGCAAGCAAAGATATTGCAGAAGCCTAAAGCATTCAGTTGAATTGACTTGAAGACAGATTCCTTCTTGCCCCCCAAGTGAAGCAATTAGCCAGAACATGTAAATGAACAAAAATCAGTTTTACTTAGATTGTTTCTTATTTGGGGATGCATTGTGTCAAGTGAGATACTGATGTAAAGATGTCTACTGAAGAGTTTTCAGTGGCACACCTCACAGATCACAATAGTCATATAACAGAAATAAAATGGGCCCATGACCTATAAATAATTTCTCACTAAGTGGGCACTTTCAGTTTCATGGGGTGCTACCACTTGTGCACAGTTGTGAGTTGCTGTAAACAAGTAGTGGCAACATAGGCAAAACCTACTTTATTTATTCTGTACTCCATCTTTCTTCCTCTTAGTTTGAGTGATCTTGCTTCTGGACATAAACATCTTAGGTTTGCATATCATTCAGGCTTCAAGAAGGGCAATATTGAGACTAGAGTTAGTTGTGTTCTGTGATTCTAGCACTGGATTGGCTTCAGATTTGTGAAGTCCTGTTTCACATTTTTGTCCAGCTATAAAAATCACCAGGCCACTGCCAGCGTTTCTTAGCCTTAATTGTGCTTTTGTGCTGTGGAAATAGTAAGAGTTCTTCTCTCAGGGTAAGGTCTGTGAAGATGAAGAAGGTTTCCACATGAAGCTGAAAGAACTAGCTAGATATTCTCTGCCTTCAAATCAACTCCAGTTTATGGTGACCCTAACATAGGCTTTTCTTGCTGAGATTTATTCAGAGGAGGTTTGTCACTGCCCTTTATTTTGGATGAGGGAATGTGACTGGCCCATGGTCACCCACTGGGGTCCCATGGTTGATGCGACTTATCATGACCCTAAGCAGAATCTATTGTTGGGTTTTACTTGGAAAGTGTTGTTCAGAGGAGGCTCGGCATTGCCTACCCCTGAGGCTGAGAGCATGTTCTTGGCCAAGGTCACCCAGTGGGTTTCATGATGAGTTGGGAATTGAACCCTGGTCTCCAGAGTTGTAGTCCAATGCTCAAACCACTATGCCACTCTGGTTCTATCTTTGTATTATAAAATTATATTTCTCTATATAATAGGCAAAATTTTATAATAATTAAGATATACCAGACTGACTCATTTTGTCCTTTTCATGACATATCTCTTCTATATATATAATGGATATATCTTAAAAGCCAACAGTGAGTCTTAACTGAAGTGTCTCCCCTGCTTCCCTTCCTTCCTGTAGACATCACAAAGACTGGGACTTTAAACCAAAGCAAAAGAAAAAAATAAACATCTGAAGCAAACATCTTCCTCTCCAATCAGTGTTCATCAGTTTTTCTCTCTCTCTCTTTGGTCAGAACTGTCACAAAGTAGAGAACAATTGGCAGAATCTGTCTTTCCTAGGAGAAGGAAACAGCCCCCCCGCCATCCATTCACCGAGATTACCCCCCCCCCCCCCACCGTTAAGTGACTCACAGAGAGAAATGTTTTACACTCCTGGGCATTTCTAAAGCTGCAGAGACATACATATATCATGAGTTACTGTGCAGATCACAATGTATGTGATGTAATTCAGAAAATGACTTCCATTATTGATTGTATTGAAAGCACTAAGCTTAAAAGCAGCTCACTAACTTAAGATTTAATAGAAAACATGAAGCCTCTGATCAAGATCTATAAGCAGGTTTTCCGATAGTGGATGCTGGGTAATCAAGGAGTTCCATTTGACCATTTGCAAAGCCCAGGCTCTTATGTTTGTCAGTGGAAGTCCCTTGTGAAGCCTGAACTGTGGTGATTATTTTTCACAATAATCTCTTTATTTGGCTCCCCCAACAAACAAATAAAACCAACAGTTGTCATCATACTTTTAATGCAGCTTTGAACAGAATGACAACAGATTACCAAACTTCTCTTCTATGGGTTGGACTTAATCAGTTCATTCCATTCCCTCCCTGACATCTTGCATTTCAATCCCTCTGTATTTTTTATGACTGCTCCTCAACACTCCCCACTTTATCGTAAGTTGTCAGGCCTAGACACCTGCTAAACACTGCTAGGCAAAGAAGGAGATCTGCCTTCCCTTTTCCCATTCAGTTTTCTCCTCCTGTTTAGCAGGGGATCTGTACTGGCTGGCATTCTGTTCAGTATTTACTAAGTAGGACCATCCCTGGTTAGTACTCAGATGAGAGATTACCAATAAATATCAAGTTCTGGGGGCTATATTTCAGAAGAAGAAACTGGCAAAACAATCTCAGAATATTCTTTGCTTAAGAATCATAGGAGTTTATCACACTAGTGAGATCTCATGGATTTAAACATAATTTAATGCAAAGAAAACCTGGAAAAGCCTGACATCGCAGTTAACATGAAATAATGCGAAGTTAAACTGTACTTAAAGCGGAGAAAACCGGTAGCGTTTTACTTTTGGAACATCCCGAAAGTAAAAAGCTGCCAGTTTTCTCTGCTTTAACTGTGGTTTAACTTCGTGTTACTTCGTTTTGAAAGAAATTTGGTGTGATAAACTTCTTGAATTTGCAAGTTTTGTTTAAATTCAAATTTAATTTAAATCACGTTTAACTTCCATTTGCCCGCAGGATCTCGCCAATGTGATAAAGCTCATAGAATCATAGAGTTGGATATGACCACAAGAGACATCCAGTCCAACCGTTTGCCATGCAGGAATACACAATCAAAGCATTCCCAACAGACAGCCATCCAGCTTCTGTTTAAGAACCTATAAAGGAGAGCTCATCACACTCCCAGACATCATATTCCACTGTTAAACAGCTATTACTGTCAGGGAGTTATGACTAATGTTTAGGTGGAATCTCTTTCCTGTAGCTTGAATCCATTGCTGTGTCCTAATCCCTGGAGCAGCTGAAAAGAGGCTTGCTCTTTCTTCCATGTGACATCCTTTCAAATATTTAAACACAACTACCATGTACTTTCTTAACCTTCTCTCCTACAGGCTAAATATTTTCAGCTCCTTAAGCCATTCTCACAGGGCATTGCTTGTAGAAAACCTTATAAAATTCATGGGGCCATCATAAGTCAACAAGCAACTAGAAGGCACATACATACATGCCAGATTTACAGTCACTGTGTAGCAGTACTTACGAATTCATAACTCTCTTTTCAGTGCAGTTTTAAACGTTGGGATGTCATTTTAGAATACTGTTAGCACAGTGAGATTATGACAACATGTATTCAAAACACAAGTTATCTTATGAAAAATTTGGTACAGTTATATTGCAGGGATTTTGCCTGCCCATTGCTAGCATTTGCAACCTTTTCCACATCAACGTATAGTATTCATACCTATTAGAAAATAAATAATCATCTGAAGCTAAATAATAATCTGAGTCTTTCCCAATGTCAGTTAGTAGATTAGTAATTGATTTTCATTTGTCTATCACTTTCCATATTATTGTTGTTTAGGCAACATTGAAGTTTATAACTATTTAATTGTTCTGAATAGTTGGGGCCACCTCCTGCCCCTAAAAAAAATCAATAACACAAGTAAATTTAATTTCACTTTGCCTCTGTAATTGGATTTTGAAAAGAAAAACTTGCAAGATCTTTTTTTAAAGCTTGAGAAATGCAATGTTAAGCACACAAGAAAAATAGTGGTCTTTAAGTCCCCCCCTCCCATTTTATTGCAAAAAATTGATATTACTGAAGGCACTCTACATGGGATGGAAGTAGACTCATTTTGATGGAAAAGAGAAGGAGGAAGTTGTCTGTTAAAAAGTCAATTCACTGAGTACATAACAGCCCCAATATGTTTTTGGTTTACATAAAATCCATCTCCCTTGCTTTCTCATGAGTTCAGTTTTTAAAAAACCCAAAAAACCCTCATGGTCTTTCAGTCCATAATAGAAAGTTGTCAATAATGGTAAATTGTTCAAAAAGATAGTGGGGGAGGGGGGGAACCTTTCCCATTTGCTCCACCCAAATTCACTAGCTAGAGCTATTTCCAGCAAGAAAGGGACCATGTTGCATTTAGCTGCCATAGAGGTGTTAAAGATGAAGAGTGCCTCAGAAAACAAAGGGACGCTTCATAAACATGGTTGAATATATAGGAATCAACTTCCAGCTCCTGAGCATTACACTTTCCAAATCCTGGACCTGGATGACCAATCTGTCACATCAAGTTATCAAATTCTTTCTTACTGAAAATAAAGAAATATGAGAATTTGGTTAAATTCTTATAAAAAGGAACTGATTCAAAGTTATCACCCAACTCTAGAGAGGAGCTGCATCAATGGAGGGACATACCAACTGTTTAGGCCCCGGTGTATCTGCACAAAGTTTTGTGGGTACACATCTCCACTGGTGGGACTTCTATTGGTCATGGTTTTCAAAACAATATATTATTGGGAGTGGAATGGAGTAGAGCAAGGTACAGACAGAAATAGATCCACTGTATTCAAAATAAAAATCTGGTGCAACAAAAATTGTATCCAATAAAACAAATGTTCAACTGAATACAACAAGCTTGTACAACTGAATCATGTGGCTATTTTTGTGCAAAATTGCTGGTTTTTTGTGCAAGACTTTTTTGAGTGAAATATTTTTGTGGTGCAAGATTGGTTTTAGTTTTGCAGAATACAGTAACATTCTACAAAAAAAATACACAAGGCTGTCAGAAAACAGTGATTTTTTTAAAAACCACTATTCTCATGCAAAAAAACCCCCCATATGTAGAATATTTTCCTGGAACATATCAGGATGTGCAAATACTGGGCAAAACTTACAGCAAATTCTCATCACTGTATTATGCTTCCAGGCAGGACAATAATTGGGGAAAACATTTTTCAGCCACGTCATTTTGTTGTTGTTAATTGCTATCAAGTTGATTTCACCTTATGGTGTCCTTATGAATGAAAGATCCTCAAGTCACCCTGATATTTTCAACAACCTTGCTCATGTCTTGCAAACTCAGGGCGGTGGCTTCCTTGATTGACTCTATCCACCTCTAGTGTTGTATTCCTCTTTTCCTGCTACCTCCTACCTTACTAAACATTATTTTCTAATGATGTTCTTCTGTGCCACAATCTGCTCCTGGTCTTGTTTTTGGAAACAGAATGGGGCTTCTCCATCTTCTGCTTCCAATTATGTAGTCTATTTGATTTCTATATTAGTAACATACAATGATGTTCCTGTATACAGTCACCTCTTTGGTTGCTTGAAGAACATGATTACGATAAACAAACTGTTGGCTTCACAAAATTCAATCAGCTGCTCTCTTGCTTCATTTCTGGATCCTAGGCCAAATTATCTAACAATGTTTGGTTCTGCTGTTATTTACTTATGTGTTCTGATCACCTATGATTACCAGCATGTCCTGGTTTGGTCTGTGACCAATTCCCTCCTGGATTCCAGTGCAGAATCTTTAAATTTCTTCCTCTTCTGTCTCTGTAAAAAAGGTAAAGGTTTTCCTATGACATGAATGCCTAGTTGTAGTCAACTGTAGGGGGTGGTGCTCATCTCCATTACTAAGCTGCTGAACCAGCATTGTCCAATGACAACTCCATGGTCATGTGGCCAGCATGACTGCATGGAATGGTGTTACCTTCCCACCAAAATGGCACCTATCGACTTGCATTTGCATGCTTTCAAACTGCTAGGTTGACAGAAGTTGGGACTAGTGACAGGAGCTCACCCCAGCATGCAGCACTCAGGCCTCAAACTGCCAACCTTCCAACCTTATGATTGTCAGAAATTGGCATCTTAATCATTAATCCACCACATCCTTTGGAACATAAACTTGAATTATGGTTATACTGATGGGCTTTCCCTGAAGTCTTACAGATATTATTTAGTCATACTTTCAGTATATCCCTTTACTATTTGGGCTATATTTTTCCTCACTATTAATGACACCCCATTTCTTCTTAAATTTTCATTTCCTAATTAAAACACTGTAAAACACTCAAAATGTCCAATTCCTGTCCACTTTAGCTCATTCACCCCAAGGACTGCCATGGTTGTACATTCAATTTCTTGTTGTATTTTGTTTAACTTGCTCTGATTCATGCTTCCCACATTCCTTGTCCCTTTAATATGTGTTGTGCAGTTTCTGACTTTGCTTTCACCTCTGAGCATGTCAACAGCTGGACCTCCTTTCAGCTTGAATCCTGTTGCACCATTAGCCATAGCGCCATTGGCAAATGCCCTTTACTCTTCCCTGGCAAATCATTCAGTGCCTTCTGACTTTGGAGTCTCATCTTTTAGCACTATCTCTTGTTTCATTTTGGATTGTCTCATCATAGGGTTTCGAGAGTAAAAGGTTTCAGGAGTGGTTTACCATTGCCTTTTCTGCACAGTATGTAGAGAGATCTTGTAGCACCTTTGAGACTAATTGAAAGAAAGAAGTTGGCAGCATGAACTCTTATAGCTAAAGTTTACTTCCTTAGATGCATTTGTAAGAGTAGAATCCAGGGACAGACCTATGTATACCATTGGTGTGTGAGAAGTCAATTCAAATTCAAAATCCTTTGTTTATGGAAATGAAGTGGCAATTCCAGTTTTAACAATGGTTATTTGTGAACAAAGGCATTGGGAACTAGCTTTTGTGTGCGGAAATGAAATGGCAAGTCGAGTCTGACACTGGAAACTAGTCTGTAGGTGAAGAGAATAGATGAGTGTAGGATGCCCCTAGGAGGATGGGGTCAGATAGTGTTGAAATGTGTGCAGAGTTTCAGGAAGCCTTTGTCTTCGTTCAACCCATTGCTGAGGGAGTGTAGTCTGTAGATGAACTCCAATTCTGCTGTTTCTCTTTCTATTCTGTCTTCGTAGGTTTTTTTTTTCAAGGACTGCTGTTCTGAGGTCTGAGATGGAATATCCAGGGAGATGAAATGTATCCCCATTCCTGATGTCTGATTTGTGTCCATTTATCCTCTGTCACAGGGGCTGACCTGTTTGCTGTATATAGAGTGCTTACAGGCATTGAAGACATAGCATGGCATAAATCACATTGGAGGATGAGCACGTGGAAGTACCCCTTATATTGTGGGCAATGTCATTAGGTTTTATGATGACTTTAGAAGAGGTAATCAGCATAGTGAAACTATTTTGGGTATTTATTTATTTATTTATTTAAAGTATTTATACCCCACTCTTCAGCCACAAAGGCTCTCAGAGCGGCTTACAATTTTTAAAAATCAGACAGTTCCATGTCCTCAGGCTTACCATCTGAAAAGACATGACACAAAAGGACAAGGGAATGATGGTGGGGAAAGGATCAAGTTCATTGTTTCGTCTCTTCCCCTTGGGTCATGGCCACGGCAGATGGGCTGGAGGGAGGACTCTTCATCTTACTTGGGCTAGGTCTGATGGAGCTGGCTTACTTCTCTCCCCCTCTGAAGCTGGATGATGGTGGATGAGCTGGAGAGAGAGTATGTGATTGAACATCTTGAATCCTTTAGACTAAAACCTAAACTGTATTCACTGCCACATTGACATGGAAACTACCAGTTGCCAGTGTATAAGATTGTTCTTCTAATTGCCAAGCTAAAATTGCTGTTGTCCACTCAGAGATATATTTATCCTTTGCATGCAAATCAGAGGAAATGGCTTTAAAAACAACAAAAAGAAGAAACAAGAGCAGCAACCATTAGCTATAAAAAAGTATGTATGTGTGTGAGAGAGTGTGTGTGTGTATGTTGGTATATACAAAATAAAACTTCCCAGTCTTCAATATGCCACAAGGTTCCTTGTTCTATTCTTTTTCCTGAAAGACTAGATTGGCCTATATATGTGATTTCTATAATGGACAGAAGAACATTACAAGGAGCTTATTAACAAGAGAAAAAAAGATTTACAATGGCAACATAGAGCATAATAGCCCAATAGATTTCAGGAAAGGGGCACTTAACTAGATTCATATACTGCTAACTTTACCAATTTCAGTGGAAATACTCTGCATAAATTGGCCTAGGTGGTCAATTTTGCAGATTTTTTTAAGATGCTAGAAAAAGCAATTCAGCTGAAGAAAAATTCAACCAATGAGTCACTCAACACAGAGATAATAGAATTAGGAGTACAATGCTTTTAGACTCCCAACGAAGCTTATGACAAGGCTAGAAATGAATTTTTTAAATGCATTCTTATTAAATTTAAGGAACACTTTCACATGCCATTCCTGTGTTTGAACATCTTGAGTAGCTTCCTCTGCTTTTTCATCTAATGACTTCCTGGAGAGTGAACAATCTGAGATAATGGTGCTTCTTTGGGCCATGAAACTCAAAAAGATTTTACTCTTGGCTCGTCCAATGCACAATTCATGAAGAGCAGATTGGAACTGTGTAAGAATAGCATCTTCAATCTATGTAACAAGCAGGAACAGATTCAACAGAGATGGTGACAAGTGAACACAATTACACTGTAAACTGCTGCTTCTGTCAAGTATTTATTTAGTACTAAAGATTTAAAAATAAAACAAAGGACTTGAAAGCTGTTTAAAGCAGAGCTTAGAAAGTATTTTTTAAAAAAAGGAAGAATGAATATAAGAACATGTTGAAGTTACTCATAACAGAGCAGTAGGAGGATGAGACCCAGAGCAAATAGAGGTGTGTATGTGTAAGTGTGCTGTGAAGTTGAGTGAACCAGCAATACAGAAGAGATCAATTGCTTTCCTACCCACTGCGGGGAGCAGATGATTTTGTTCTCTAAAACAGCTCATAGGATTCCCAGTGTGAAAATTGGAGAGGGTTCCTCTAACTTTAATGCTTGTATAGAAGAGGGAATTTCAGCAGGGGTTGCTTGTTACCTGATTGTGTGACAACTCCAAGCAACACCTGCTAAAATTCCTTATTCTTCACAATCATTAAAGGTGCACTCTCCAGTTTTCAATCTAGTAGCCGTTATTTCAAGTATTACTGCCCCGTCCCACAGTGCAACTATGAATATCAACTAAGGAGGCCTGTACACCTGAAACTCACCTACATTTTCCATTTTAAAAAATCCCGCACACTCTGAAATGGTCACTTGAGGCTCAGGACTGTCAAATAGTACTTTAAAATATGTAGTAAAATTCTGTAGTAGAAGTTGTTTTTATTTGACTTGAACTGCAGCAAAGCACCATATGATCCTATATTGAGTAAACACTTTTTGACCAGTGAATCACTTGTGACTTCTTTTATCTTTTGGGGTGGTTCTCCAACACAGAGATAGTCAGAGATGCAGTAGGACAAATTATAGACCTCACATACAAAGACTATAAATCAGTAGTTGATCTTAGCAATCTATACATTTTTGTGGTCTTAACAATCAAGGGCTTTGTTATAAAGCAGAAGCTGATTTTATTTTGAAATTATCCAATGGATATTTGCAATATGATCACTAATGAGTCTTCCTTTCCTGAACCCAGCTTGGACATCTGACATTTCTTGCTTCATATATAATAAGTCTTTGTTTTAGATGTTTTGAGCATCATTTTGCTTGCATGGGAAATTAATGCAATTGTCCTGTGGTTACTGCAATCCCTGGTGTCTCCTTTCTTGGGGATTGGAATGTATACTGAATGTTTCTAATCTGTGGGCCATTGTTTTGTTTTCCAAATTTGTTTGCAGATTTTAGAGAGAACTAGAGTAGATTCTGTCTCTGTGGTGTAAGTTACTGGGGCAAAAACACACAGTGCTCATACTTGGTATCATAATGTATCAGTTTGTCAGAACAGATTCTAAATAGCCTATGGGGCTGCTACCCAAAGCCATCACTCAATCATCACAATCACCATCCTAGTTTTGTTTTGTTTTGTTTTTTCTCTATGGTTCTCAGTCTATTCTCAGAATAGAATTTAAAAAAAAACCCAGAGAAACTTGGGATATATCCACACTACACAGTTATAGCACTCTGACACCATTTTAACTGCCATGGCCCAATTCTATGGAATCTTGGGGCCCATTCAGACTACCTTTTTTGATGTTGGAGGTGTGTTGGAGGACAGAGCTGTGTACCTGTGAGCCCGCCTTGTAACCTATGTGCCAAGTTTCTGTCTTCAGGTGGAGTGGAGAACAATTGTCCCATTGCCAGTGTTGAAGAAACTTTCTGTTGCCAGTTGGATTTTCCACATGGAAGGGGAGGCGATATCCTCTCAATTGTTACCTTAGGCAACAAAATGTCTTGGGATAGCCCTGTCAAACACTGTGTGAAGGAAGGCATTTTTGAACCAAGCTAATTATTTCAAGTTCAGCCATCACTGTACACTAGTCCTCAGAGCTGGCAAATTATTTGCATGACTTTCTGCTGGGAAGTTCAAGTTGGCATCACAGACACAAGGAAGGTGTTTTGTCTGGCTTCAGCAGCCAGACCCCCAAGCGTGATGTACTTTGAGAAGCAGCCAAGACCAGGCTCTGGGGGTTGTTTTTTTCATTTCCAAAGACCAAAATCAATCCATCAATTCTTACTATGTGGGTCTGGCATGGAAGATTAGGATTCTCAGGGCAGCTTATGAACACAAACCTCTCAATTAACTTTTTTAGGATCAGCTAGAGCCTGTTAGAACCTCATTAAGTCAATTATTAACTCAGATGGTCAATGTGTATATTTTGTATGACAATGCTTATTACTGTTATTATCAAACCAGTAAAACAAAGAAAATATTTTTTAAAGATATAAAGGGATTTGGGAGACCAGCGAAAGACGTTCTGCCCTTTTATTCGTTGTTTTGAGTAGATGAATCAGTAAATTTACTTCCTGCTTGAAAATGCATACATATTTTTGTGCATGATTTTTATAGTACATACATTGTTGTAACTTTGCTCAGCATACAAATTTATACAAGCAATTTTAATAATAAAATGCCTTTTTAATGTTTTGTTGCATTGTGTATCTGAGAGTGGGGGAGAGTGTATGCATGTGTGTATTTGTTCATGTTCCCTTCAGATAGGAAGACTTTCAGGGATTGAGAAGTCCATGCGTTCATTTGGACATGAAAAATTAGGTAACTTTGCAGTAATCTGTGTACTGAATATATCTCCTTCAATCTCTGTTGTCTTCAGTGCCATGTCCTATGGCTCACATTTTATCTTGATGTTACTTAAGTATTGTCCATATTTAAATCCCCATTATAGATAAATGCTGAACAAGTACTGAGATTGAAAGATCTCAGTGTCAGATGAAAACATCACCCTATTTGGAACCTCTATCCAATACATGGTATTTCATGTCCAAATGAACACTGGCATTTTGAACTCTGTGCAGACTAGTAGCATGATTCCAATACTTTAGACATGGATTTTAACAAAATCTTTTTTATTTTGTTTTGTTTTGACCACCCCTGCTACATGGAAATGCCAGAGTCTGAACATTGTCAAACTTTTCAAGCATTTACTGGGCCCTCCACATTTGCTGGGGTTGGGGGTATAGGACCCCCCATGAAAGAGAAAAAACTTTCTAAAGCCCGGGACAGATGGGCCAAAAGCAGTGTGCCACTGCCAATACTAGGGTTTCATGCAACAACCGCATGCTCCAGAACCTTAGCACATAATGGCAGTGCCGCCTCCCATCCATACAGGGGCCGCCATCTTGACATAAGCGTTGTGCAGCATACAGACATCACTGCACATTGCTTACATCACCAGTGTGCCAATGGTGCACTTGTGATGTGTGCCTGGTGCCACAAAAAGGACCCATTTTTTCTGGGTTCTTTTTACTCTGGAGGGATGCTACGCAGTTTGGCTGCTGCGGCGTCCCTCCAGAAGAAAAATTGGTGCCTCCAGCCTGCCATTTTGGGGTGGTATGTACCGTGCCTAAGTTCTCCAGTACAATTCTATGGTCAACATCTGTTAGACATTGACCATATAATTGTGCTAGAGAACTGTCAAATGCTTAGAGAATTGTTCTCCTACAAATGTCTAGGTCCTCCAGTGTTACTTTCAGTGTAAATTGACCATATTGTTGCATTGGAGGACCTAGAGATTTCTAGAGAGAACATATTAATCAAATCAGTGAATTATCAAATCCACTGAAGTCAAATCCACAAATGTAGAGAGATGACTGTACACTGAGCTATATTTCTCCCATCACAGTTTGTAATGGGAAATGTTCAGTTTAGTTTATTGCACGTAAGGAAGATTTTGTTCAGTTTGTATTCTGAATTTACCAAACCAAGATCCACTTACTATTTGGTATTTTGATTTGTAAGGATTTTTTAATGCTGGTCTCTCAGTCAAAAATATGTATGGTGAAGTAGTAGAGAAAATGGTACAAAAACCATATATTAAGGTAAATTTCATACAAAGCATATATTGATGAAAATCAAATAAAAACACTTCACAAAGGAAAACTGCTTGCAATTATGCATATATTATGCAAATATGTTTACACAATTGTGTATGTTAGGGAAATGCACGTACAAAAAGTATGTGTAAGGAGCAATATATATAAAAATGCAATATGGACTATGAAAGTTTGAATTCCCTTGTGGATTTTTTTTTTTAAAACACCACCACAGGTGTAGAATAATGTGAAGGTTTGGTAAATGAGGAATATAAAGAAACTGTAATTGACAGATTTGTCCACTTTGAGAGCAAAATAGTATGCGTATAATTTGATAGAGACTGAGATGGAACAGAGTGTTTTGGGAAAAGATCTTTCGCTTCCTTATTGAACAAAAGTTCCAAAATGTGTTTGCCTTTGCTACACTTAAAACTTTTGCTGTGTGCTGTGAATGCCTCACTCACTGAGTCAATAGATGGAATCTGCCTTAATGCTGGAAATAAAAAAGCAAGACACATGTTCTTATCGAGTCCTAAAACAAGAGGCTCAGTTTCACATGCAGCATGTATTTTACCTTCAAGGTCTATGCTTCTTCAAATGACTTATGGAGGAGCTTCTCTGTTTGACAAATGAAGGTGCGGAAAGCCTCAAAGAAAGGATAATGCTATATGCAAATTAAATGGCCCTGTGGAACTTTGAAGTAGGAAATAAGTATAAATGTTGTCAAACTTTTTGTTTTTCTGTTAATAAATGTTAGGTAAGGCTGATTAAATGTATCCTGTGTCCAGGTGTCACCTGGAAGGTAAAATCACAGCTTACCCATTTATATGGGTCATATATTACTAATAGTTAATCATATCACACATAAAATACTGGACAAAGCCATTGGGCTCTTTAGAATAAAGCATTTAAAATTGGTCTCTCGATGTAGGGTAACACATGGATTGGGTTCCTGCCTTGCACTGTAGGGAAATAAACAAATTACATAGCCTGATGAATGGGTGGAAAAATATAAAAGTCAATAGGAAAAGACAGACCATCAGGAAAAAAAATTATTATAAAGCCTTTATCAAGAAAAATGGCATGTCAAGGGAATGTTGTGGAGCTGAAATACGAACTCTTCTTAGTGATAACAGCTTATGGCCCAAGTTTATTTCTACCTCTATCCCTCTCAGAAGTTATTGAATGCTATGATAATCTAACACATCTATTTAAAAATGGGTGAATGAAACAGTAGTTAGGTCAAGAGTTATGCATTCTTCCATCATTCAGTTCATTCTTTCATCTTTTTAGTTGTTTTTTTTTTTCCTGGCTGAAAAATTATGCAAGAAGCAAGATGGTCCAGTAAGACCGTAAATCCATGAAACCTGGATTTAGAGCCTAGGTCAGTTGGATTTTTAACTCAGGTGTCTCTCAGGTCAGTCTTGTATTCCCATTTGTAAAATGCAAATAATTATACTACAGGTTTTTGAGAAAAGAGAGAGAAGTCAGGATTGTAAAGAACTTTGTACTTGATTGTTCCATGAATCAATAATGGTTGATCCTGCCCCACTGGGGCTGGGGCACTCAAACCAAGGAGTCACCAGAGGTGACATCTACCCTAACTCCTGCTCAAACAACAGTCTGTGGCTACCCAGTTACCTTGAAAGGCTAAATGTATATTTAAGCAGTGCACCCCAAATAACTACACACACACACACACACACACACACACACACACACACACACAGCCCTACCTTGGTTCAGAAAGGGGCTTGGTATTGCCTGAGTTGATTTTGTACTAAGAAAAGGTTAGCTAGATGTCATCACTTCTTACCAGACTTTATAGTGAGGTAGGCAACTGCAGTGCGGTGGATGGTTCCCCCCTTGCACCATTACATTTTGGTGCACTAGGATTGTCATAATGATTTTTGGCCAAACCATGTTTACAGGTGGTTTGTGGAGGCGTTTGTCTGGTTTACAGGCAAAAAGCACCTGACAATTAGCCTATTTTTAAATGGGGTGGGCTGTGGGCTTTGAGGAATGAGTTTGACACCAGTCTAACTCAGCCTTGAAAAATGTATTTTTGTGAAAAGAGAAGAAAAAGGTGGTTGGCACACACTAATACTTGAATATCTATTCAAGTATTAGTGTGTGCCAACCACCTCAGAGCTTTTATCCTTGGGAAAAGAGCATGAAGAGAAAGGTCTTACTCCATTGTAATCCATTGTATTGCAAGGTTTTAGTCCTACATACAGTCACATGAGAGTAAGGCCTACTGAAAGAAATAGGACTTTGGAGATTTCGAAGTGGTACCAGCATTAGTCTCTTTCAGTAAGAAGGGAGAGGGAGCGGAAAATCCAGCAGCACTTTTAAGACTAACTGGCTTTTATTTTAGCATGAGCCTTTGTGGATATAAATTGGCTTCTTCATATACAGTATGTAGGACTGGGCAAGGGTCAGTTTTTAAATGATGGGGCAGATGTATTGCTTTTACACACCAATACCAACTGACCATTGTGGCAGTTGGTGTGGGTGTGTGAAAGCAATAAATCTGCCTGGCTATTTGAAAATTTACAGTAAGGGACATGATTTGTATCTTTTTGGATCCTATTGCATTCTATCCCACTCTCACATTGTATAGATATTCCTTTAACCTAAGGATTTAATATCAATCTGTACTGCATCTGAAAAAGTGGGCTTATATGCATGAAAGTTCATGCTAAAATAAAAAAACAATCTTAAAGTGCTGCTACATACCTTTACCCCATTCCCTCTCCCTTCCTACTGTTGAGAGAAATGCATAGGACTGCTAAAAACAAACAAACCATACCTTGGAGGGATGCACTAATCTATCCCAGCAGATCACAAGCAATCATCTGAGGATGCTCTGTGTGCATGAAATGGATCAGCAAGGAGGAGAGTATGTTTTCCTGGAAATGAAATGGATAAGTCAAGGTTCTTGGAACACCAAACAGACACCAGAATCATTTTTGTGCACAACAGCGGTTTAGGTGGTGGTGGCAAGAGAAGAAAAATCATAGGTTCTACAGCCATGAAAGAGTTAAGATATTGGGGAAACAGATTGAAGCTGGTAGATGTGGTCTGCTTTCTCTTACCTCTGCATTCTGATGTAACCCTTATTACGCTGAGGAAAGTGCAACTGGTACTGTAATATATCAGGAAAATTCAAGCCAGAAATTTCACAGTTTCTCCAGTATTGACTATTGAAATCAACCAAATGCTCAAGGCAAAATAAACACATTACATGGAACAGCCATACAGACAGTCTACAGCTCCTATGAAAGTGGAAATTGCCCATTTGGATGTTAAGAAATGACCACTATTAAATGATGAGAAGAAGGCATGTTGCCTTTTTTCTTATTTAAGGATTTGAATCAGCCACCAAGCAAAGACCCAGAAGCATGTACAGCAACAAGCTGATCTATAATAAAAAGTAACAAAGGCAATATCAAATAAGATAGATAAAAAGATCACAAATCACTCCAAGTGGGCTGTGCATAAGGGGAATTTGTTTGATATTTTTAAACTGATTTGTAGACCATGAAGACATTGAAATAATTCAAGATAACTTGGCTCAGTTATTAATCAGAATGGAGACTACAGTCAAGAAATCACAAGATTAGGACTTGGAAGGGAAACTACAAAGCAACTAGACAAGATCTGGAAGTGTAAAGATATATCACTAAATACTAAAATTAGGATTGTTCATGCTACCCTATTTACAGTTTCTGTGTATGATTGTGATAGCTGGACAGTGAAAAAGCTGATAGGAAGAAAATCAATTCATTTGAATTGTGGCACTGGAAAATGGATCTATAAACACTGTGGACAGCTAAAAAAGACAAATAAAAGGGTCCTAGATCAAATCAAGCTTGAACTCTCCCTAGAAGCCAAGATAACTAAACTGAGACCATCATACTTTGGACATATCATGAGAAGACATGGTAAAGTAGAATCTGGGTTCAAATCCCAGCTCACCCATGGAAACCAGACTCTCAGCCTCAGAGGATGGCAATGGCAAACTCCCTCTGAAGAAACTTGCCAAGAAAACTTGATAGGCCTGTCTTAGAGTCACCATAGGGTCAAAAGTAGAAGGCAGTAGCAAAAGACGAAGACCTCATTCCAGATGGATAGATTCAATCATGGATGCCATGGTCCTGAATCTGCTAGACCTGAGTAGAACTGTTAATGACCTGGTGATTTGGAGATCTCTCATTCATAAGGTTGCTATAAATCGAAATAAACTTGATGGCAGTTAAGAACAACAACAAAATGGTTTTGGTACAATTATGTGGGAAAATGTTATATATAAATAAACTGATGATGATTATGATCATGGTGATGGATGATTCCCACCACTGTCATTTTCTCTTAGCTTTGCATGATGTAACTCAGAAGTAAGTGATAAGTGTGTATGATATCCCTTTCATAGGGTTTCCATAACTTGAAACTGACTCAACAACAACAACAGGATTAAACTTTAATAATTCATTCTCTTCCTTGCTGAGGAGTAGGCATTAAGGGAGCAAAGAAAGTACATCATGCGTGAGTGATGAAATGTGAAATGTAGCTCAGTGTCACCTGCATACTGATGGGTCTGCAACCCTAAAGAAAAGTTGCTTCTCATGAATCCCAGGAGCTTCATTTACATGTAGCACCGCAGATACCCTGAAACAGAATGCTCTTGCTAGATAGCACATGATGAAGGCACAATTTACATCTAAAAGAGTTCTCAAAGAATGGGAGAGAAATGGTCTTTTTATTTCAGTCAGATGCCTCTGAAGCCCTGCTGAATATCATTGGTATTCCACTCTGAAATAGCAAGGAGCACTAAGCAAGGCTATATCTGTCTATGAAAGCAGGCAGGACTGTTGAAATTAGTAATATTATCATTGTGGACAAAATAAATTCTATAACAATGCAGATTTTCCATTTCAAATGAACCTTAAGAACTCAGATCTGCTGTATTGTTAGCTCGTTTGTGTATTTCCTTGAATCACCTATTGTACAATAAAGCAATATATGTCTTCCCAGGCAATGCAGAAAATGCTGGCAGCTTTAGGGAAGAAAGAAGAGTCTTGAGGAGTACGCCAAAGCTGAAATCAGGTCAGGAAAACTGGTAGTCTTGCTTGCTAGATATTTGTGGCCAAAATCAGAGGAAATTGTGAAGTCTTTGGCTGATTAGGAGCTATAAATGCTGCCTGCCCTGTTTGCTCATCAATTTCTTTATTATTTTAAGATTTCCTATTTCTCTCTATTTTTTCTGTGCCAGCTGCAATCTTGTTTTAATTGGGTTCATCTCATTTATAACCTGAGGCAGGCCTGCCTCAAGACATTTTTGTGCCTGATGTGCAACAACAACAACAAAAACAACAACAAAAATGCCCCCCACAAATATAGGGGTTGTTCCCACTGGGAAAAGCCTTGAATCCTGATTTGATGTATGTGCTCCTAGTTCCCACTGGAAATCAATCCCAATCCTCATTGGATCAATTCCAGTGGGGAAAAAACGAGGAGCAAATGCCAAAAGCCCGGGGCATTTTGGTAGCTAGTTTTTGGTGGTTCTTTTGGCAAAAATTGATTTTAACGCAATTCCTAACAGTGAGAACGCCAGGTCAAAATCAATTTTTTAAAGGGGGAGGGACAAATAGCAAGGGGGAGTGTCATCCATTCCCAGAGATATCTCTCTCTCACACACACACAGACACACACACACACACACACAGTGCTGCCTTTTGGGGTCCTTTTTTAAAAAAAATATCAAGCGCAAAAGTGATAGATTGGCAAAGCAATTACTTGTAGAAACAAGCAGCTACTAAGCCATTCTACCAATTTTACGATTAGTTTTTTTAAAAAAAAAAACAGTCTGCCCCCCATCCTCCTCCTCCTCCTCCTCCTCCTAGCTCCAATCCCTGGTGTCCGCACTCCCTCCGCCCGGCCTTGCCTCTGTCCTCCTCCTCTTGTTTGGTGGTGATTCAGGTTGGGAAGGGATGGAGGAAGGGACTGGGAGAGCCGGTGGTGGGCACCTCCTCCTCCTCCTCCTCAAATCTTCACTGAGCCACCCAACTCAGTTGGGCAAGTCACACTCTCTCAGTCTCAGACCCAACCAGGGAAGGAGCCAAGGCAAGCGCGGAAGGGGCCATGAGTTGGGCCAGGGGGAGGGAGTGTGAAGGCCGGGGAGCAGGTGCCAACAAATGGGGATGAAGGTCCGTGCCAAAAATAGTGATTCTAAAAGGTCCCCATTCATATGTGAATGATGGACCTTTTGGAATCAATTTGGCATAGCGGAACAGAGCCGGGTCGAGATTCGGATCTTTCAGTAAGTGGGAATGACCCCATAGTATTAAGGCTGACCAAATCATTTTGACATCTGTAGCAGGTGCCTACTGTAACTGGTTGGTACATGAAATGAAGCCTTCCTGTGGGATACCCCTAGTCTCTGGGACTCCTTTGCTAGGGAGCCTAGAATAGCTTCCTCCTTTCTGTGCTTCCATCACCAAGGAAATACTTTGTTATTCCAACAGACTTTTAGAAGTGAAAGTTTTTCCAGAAAGGGCTTTTCAGAGGATTCTGTGTTGTTTTAGTTATACTGTTTTAACTACTTGTTTTATTATTTTTAATTGTATATCTCAAATTGTTTTAATATTAGTTTTTTTGTGGGTTTTTTGGGCTATGTGGTCATGTTCTAGAAGATTTGCTTCCTGACGTTTTGCCAGCATCTGTTTTAATATTGTTAACATTTCAAGTCTGTTTTAATGTCGAGCTTTGGTATATTTTAAACCATACTTTTTTAAATTTTAATTTGGAAGCTGCCTTGAGTCCCAGTTTGGGGGGAAAACACAAGGTATAAATAAAAGTAATAAAGATTACAGTGACAATGTTGATATTACCCTGCAAGCACCTCTACCTGGGAATAAAAGTATAATTGGCAATATCTAGTGATGAAGATGTCATAATTTGATGCTCCTCTGGGGGGTCATACAGACTGGCAGTTTGGAGCACATTCTGGCCACTTCAGCACCAACTGAACCCTGACATGACTGAATGCCGCAGTCCTGAGGCTAGCCAGCAATGAGTGGTTTCCCCATTCATTTTATGGACAGGTTTGGGCTGTGTTAACTGGCCTCAGTGTGGCTTCCAGCTGATCCAGGGGCGAAATCTGCATGCCTTGCCTCTGGATCGGCCTGAAGGTGGTGCTTTTTGCCTGTCTCTTTTAAGTCTCTATCACACAGAAAACTGTCCTAGCCCTGTGTTCACACATAATCATCACGATGCTGTTAGCATTTTAATATGGCCGAATTATAAAACACAATGATCATTGCATCAAGGACTTTTATATCCCTTTGGTAGTTGTTAGGAAGCTACTGTACATCTAGATCAAATTATACAGGGAAGGGCAGCTTTTTTAACTCTGTTATTATAGAGGGAATTGAAAAATGATCAATCCGCCTATGCAGTGACCTGAAATATTCAACACATAATGTTGAACCCAGTTTGAGAGAGAAAGGTAGGCCATTGCCATCGGGCCTCCCTAAAGGAACTGAACCCTTCCCACAAGGCATCTGACTCCATCCTGGCTCCGAGGGGGAGCGAAGAGAGGAGAAAGAGAAAGTAGGCCATTGCCATCGGGCCCTCCCTAAAGGAACTGAACCCTTCCCATAAGGCATCTGACTCCATCCTGGCCTCCGAGGGGGGGGGGGAAAGGTAGGCCCTTGCCATCGGGCCTCCCTAAAGGAACTGAACCTTCCCACAAGGCATCTGACTCCATCCTGGCCTCGAGGGGGGAGAGGGGTGGGCCAATGCCATCCGGCCTTCCTTAAGATACAGACCCTCCATCTGTCCAACTGCCTTGGTCCAGGCCTCAGGGAGAGAAGAATGCTGGACCTGATCCCCTTCCCTCCCACCATTCCCTTCTCTTTTGTGTTCGTGTCTTCTTAGGTGTAAGGAACCGTCCTAATTAAAAGATTTTGTGTACAGTGCTGTTGAAATTTACAGTGCTATATAAATAAAGCATTAATAATAATAATATATAATAATAATAATAATAATAATAATAATGAACCCCTTGAAATCCATGAGATTTAAATTAGTAACACTCTAGTTTAATTCCTCTCTGACTTTAGATTAAGTCTGGATCCAACTGACATACTGCTGGGAAATGTGAGAGATAGTGTGGATGTCACAAGCAGTAATCAAATTGGCAAGGCAGAAGCTGAATAACAACCAATCCCATCCACACATACGCGGGTATCAGAGAAAAAGAAAAGTTTATTGTCTTTTGCTTTACTTACAATATTTGTCCCTAATACTGGTCTAACAAGGAGGGAAGAAAGAAAATCAAGAGGAGAAAATGGTTGCATGTTACCTGATGCAGAAGGTATGGGGAGAGAAAACCAGCCCAAGGAGTCCACATAAATATGTACTGTGCCTAAACACTTACAGATAACTTGCAAGCTAACATTTAATTAGTGTAGGCATGAAATTGTTGCTAATTGTACATATCTTACATATGTATATTACATAAACAATTTTAAGGAAAAGATTCAGCTCCCAGAACACTGGGAGGAAAGGTAAAAGGCCAGCTAAGCCATTATCTCCAACATATGCAAGGCAGTCATCTCCATTTCATTATTGTGCTTAATGAAGTAGACTATGTTTATGAAAACTCACAATACAGTAAACCAGTTGGTATATGAAGCTTGAAAGCGCTGCTGCAGACTTACACCACAGCCCTGAATTTTAAACTGAAAGATCATAAAAGTTCATTCAAGCAAATACTAACCTTCAGTTCCTCTGAAGCAAACTTTCATCTGTTCCTTAACCTTCTGCCAGTATAGGTGAGCCCCCTGGCACTAGGAGATAATACATTAGACTACACCGTCTAACCATATATATTCCCAGTACCAAGACTTAACAGAAAAAACATACATCTACAAAAGGCAGCTGTGTGTACTGATCTTCCTTGAATCTGATCTGCACTTTGCTCTGAAGGGTGCAATATGTTTACATTCATTACTATAAATTCAATTGTTCCCAAAAACTGTCTCTCAATTTTCTGCCTCTGGCTATAAAAGCCACATTAGAGTGGCTTGTCTTTAGCAATTGCTTTCTTTCCTTTTATTGATGGCTCCTGGACTTTTCACTGCACGCTTTATTCTATTATCCTTTTATATGGCTCCTCCTTTCCTCAGCATAGCCAGCCCAGATGTGTACTGTACATGTTTCACATATAAGTAACATTGGAGTGTTGTGCTTACCAGCACTGTGCAGTGAGGATGTGCATACAATGTGCAGAGATGTAATTTCATGAAGCATTCAGGAAGTTATTTAATAATTCATTCACTAAGTTGAATTTAGCTTTTGAATGCCATTCCAAATCTAATATATTATTCCCTGCTCCCCTCTTTCATTTTTAATTTCCTTTTTCGGTATAAGATGTTGAAAGATAGTACTCTATTTGTGGGCTGCCTTGGGTCCCTTTCAGGGAGAAAGGCAAAATAGAAATCAAAATAAATTTTCATCCTGAGAGAAGTGACCAGTGGGGTCCCACAGGGTTCTGTCCTGGGCCCAGGCTATTCAACATCCTTATCAATGACTTGGATGACAGAGAGTGTTGGAGTCTCCCTCCTTGGAGGTTTTAAGCAGAGGTGGATGGCCATCTGTCAGAATGTTTTGATGGTGGGTTCCTGCATGACAGGGGGTTTTCTTGAAAAAACCAACATTATACCAACATTCTGTTTCATGGGGAGGGGGGGCTGAATAGTGACACCTTTGCTTTCTGATGGTTCAGTGCACACAAATGTTGTTTCTGCACACAATATTTTAAAATATTGTACAAAATTACAATTGGCTTTCCATTTCCATGGATTCTTTATCCACGATTCAACAATCCATGGCTTGAAAATTATACACACACACACCAAAAGCAAGTTTGATTTTGCCATTTTATTAAGGGACACCATTTTACTATGGTGGTCTGTTAACCAGGTAACCTATATACCTGCTTAATCTGCTCTCTGGGTGTTGTCAATTGAAGACTACAAGCCTGCTGTGCCCCCTTCTCATGCCTCAGTCTCAGAGGCAGTACACCTCTGGAGACCAGGTGCGACGATATGAGTAATAAAGTGTCATTACATCTCGCCCAAGTACTAGGCTTCCCATAGGCAGCTCTTTGGCTGTTGGAATGGTGGAATGGAATAGAAGGCTTTAACTTGTCTCTTCTTCTGTGTTATGATTACCAGAGGATAAAATAAGGCACATGGCCACTCTGGCTCTGATGTGGAATATCCCCGAGCCCAATAGCGTTGCAACATATGTGAACTTTTGAAGATTCAGAGCGACTCTTCCCATCTCCAGAAACACATACATGTATGCAGGGTACAGGAAAAATATAGCACCTAAGATAACTTATGTGAAGCAATACTTGGCATAACTGCATGTACCTCTCAAAATGAGACCTCTTCTTGGTTGTCATGGAAAAATCATTTAGAAATGCTTCCCAACAAATGGAAAAATGAATCTCCACATCCTTTTCATCTTCAGGCAATGCCTCCCATCATATTACATAATTTTAACCTAATTCACCCACTACATTTATTTGTGCAGACAGAACAGAACGAAACTATATTTCAACTGTTTGTATGCAGCCATATTATCAATTATGTTTTACAGCTGTAAAGTTTAGGAAGGCTCTATGGCCTGCAATGTACCTCAAGGGGAAAGAACTATTCCAATTGCATTTTTCCAATAAGGTCTTAATTTGCCTTGCTCTATAGGTTTCACATTGTCATTTAATATGCAATAAAAATCAGTGAAGCAGTTAAAGCCCCCAGTTTATCCTTACTCTTGATTATCTAATGGCTGCATAATATCATTGGTCTGTATATTGAAAGTCATCCAGTTCCTACAATTACTTTCCAAAGGAAGATTAGAAGTCTGTCCTATATATGAAACAGTTAT
The DNA here is from genome assembly GCF_019175285.1 of Sceloporus undulatus. Taxonomy (NCBI): domain Eukaryota; kingdom Metazoa; phylum Chordata; class Lepidosauria; order Squamata; family Phrynosomatidae; genus Sceloporus; species Sceloporus undulatus. The sequence goes on from NW_024802934.1 coordinate 3,438,465, forward strand.
ATTTTGAAATAGTAATGAAAAGGTAGTGCTGCTCCAGAATGGTTATATTTTCCAAAAGTGTTATATTAGCCGCAAATTTTACAGGTTTTTTGCTTGCCTAGGAGGGGTACCACCACAATAAAACCCAGAACGCATAGGAGGAAAGGCCACCACTTTATTAAGCAACAAAGCAGGTAGGGTTGGTCCAAAGAATGAGGTTGGATCTGGAACTTGTACACCGCCTGGTTGTACATTAACTGAATTGCCTGGTCACGGCCAGGCTTCAGGATGACCTAGGGGCTAAGGAAACACCATCTTCCAGACATGCAGACATTGGATCGCATGACTCCAATCAAGCCTCTAGTCACTGGGAGGTACCGCCACGATGTGACCCCCCACAATGGCCAAAAAATGCATGCCCTCAGTGCTCCCGTGTGCCAAGGACTCCCATCCCGTGCTATGCAGCAGATCCCTAACCTATGCTGCCACCCCACAAGTTCTGAGAGGAAAAAAACACAAAGCCTAGGAAGGGGGGTAGAGATCCGGCTGCAAATGGCGCAGAGTGAAGCACCCAAGTGGCCTTAATAGGTCGTCGAAGCGGGGAGGATCCGGGAGGGAGGCAGTCATTCCCCCAGGACAGTGACCAATCGACTGCCCTGGAGGATGGGGCAACCACAAAGAGGGTTCTTCCGCCTCCCAGAGCACACTGGGAGGTGGAAGTCCCTCCCTCTTCCCCTGGCCAGTGAATTGGGGCCCACTCACCCCAGGAAGGCAGTGTGGGTGCAGATGGGTCGCAACAAAAGGCCCAAGGGGCGGCAGAGGACCCCCCAGCGGCCTGCCTCGGTAATTATGTCTGTCCACACTTATTAGCTTGGGATCCTGGCTTTAATCGCCATACAGGGATAATATTTAGGTAAAGATTGTTAATTATACAATCAACCTTCCTCCCCCCCCCCAGAGGAATCATGTACAGACTGAACACAGTATTGTAAACATGCACATGTGATATGTACTTGTATATATAACCAAAGGTGAAGAGGCAACAGGGGGTCAGCTATTTTAGATCTGATCCTAACCAACAAGGTGACTTGGTTATGGGGTGTAAGTAGTGGGATCATTGGTGGGAAGTGACCATGTTCTCTGGAGTTTGTATACAGTGAAAGGAGAAGCCAGGTGTCAGACACGCACTCCTAGACTTTAGAGAGAGCAGTTTCAGTAAACTTCAAGAAAGTATTGGGGCGTTCCATGTCAGAAATACTAAAAGATAAAGGAGTTCAGGACGGATGGGAGTTCTCAAAAGAGAGATACTGAAGGCACAATTTCAAACCGTTCCAGTAGAAAGAAAAACGGGAGGTGTCTCAAGAAACCAGGATGGATGACTAAGGAACTTCTCAACCGAGCTAAGTTTGAAACGGAACATGTATAAGATGGAAAAAGGGGGAATCAAAAAAGGAATTCAAAGAAATAGCAGCCTTTGTGGGGTAAAGTCAGAAAAACTAAAGCGCAGAATGAACTCAGGCTTGCTAGAGAGGTTAAGAACAATAAAAAGGGCTTTTTTTGGATATGTCGCAGCAAAAAGGAGAAGAAGGGAAACGGGTAGGGCCACTGGTGTGGAGAAGATGGCAAAATGCTAACAGAAGACAGAGAAAAGGCAGAATCAATACTCAAACACTTCTTTGCCACAGTCTTCTCAGAAAAGGCAAAAGGTGCTCAACCTGAGGGTAATGGAGCCGAGGACAGATAGGGGATTTCAGCACAGATAAGTAAGAGATAGTAGAGGAACACCTATTTATCTAAATGAATTTAAGTCTCCGGGACCAGATGATCTACATCCAAGGTTTTATAAAACTGGCAAATGCAATATCGGAGCCATTGGCAATAATCTTTGAAAACTCTGGAAACAGGAGAGATCCCCCAGCAGACTGGAGAGGGCAAACGTTGTCCCCATCTTCAAAAGGGGAAAAAAGAGGATCCCAACAATTATCGTCCGTTAGTCTGACATCAGTACTAGGAAGATTCTGGAGCCGATCATTAAACGAGAGTCTGTGAACATCTAGAAGGCAATGCCATAATCACCAAAATCAACAATGGGTTTCAGAGAAACAAGTCATGCCAGACAAACCTAATCTCTTTCTTTGATAAATTACCAGCTTGGTAGATGAAGGGAATGCTGTGGATATAGTAATTGATTTCAGTAAGGCCTTTGACAAGGTTCCCATGACATTCTTGCAAACAAGCTTGTAAAATGTGGGCTAGACAAGGAACTGTTAAATGGATCTGTATTGGTTGACCGGCCGAAGCCAAGGGTGCTCAACATGGCTCCTTTTCATCCTGGAGAGAAGTTGACCCGTGGGGTCCCACAGGGCTCTGTCCTGGGCCCGGTGCTATTCAACATCTTTATCAATGCCTGGATGACAGAATTGGGAGCATACTTATCAATTTGCAGATGACACTAAATTAGGAAGAATAGATGCTAATACTCCCAGAGGACAGGATCAAAATTCAAAATGATCTGAATAGACTAGAAAGCTGGGCCAATCTAAAAATGAAATTCAACACAGGAAATGTAAGGTATGCACTTAGGGCGGAAAAATAAAATGCACAGATATAGGATGGGTGACACCTGGCTGAATGAAACTACGTGTGAAAGGGATCTAGGAGTCCAAGTAGACCCAAGTTGACATGAGTGAACAGTGTGATGCGGCAGTAAAAAGGCCAATGCTATTTTAGGCTGCATCAATAGAAGTATGTGTCTAGATCAAGGAAAGTTATAGTGCCACTGTATTTCTGCTCTGGTCAGGCCCCACCTAGAATATTGTTCCAGTTCTGGGCCCCACATTCAGAAAGGACATGAGAAACTGGAGCGTGTCCAAAGGGAGGCGACAAAAATGGTGAAGGGTCTGGAAACCATGCCTATGGGAGACTGAGGGAGCTGGGGATGTTTAGCCTGGAGAAAAGAAGGTTAAGAGGTGATATGATAGCCCTGTTTAATATTGAAGGATGTCATGTTGAAAGGGAGCAAGCTTGTTTTCTGCTGCTCTAGAACAAGGACCCGGAACAATGGATGCAAGCAGCTACAGGAAAAGAGATTCCACCTGAACATTAGGAGGAACTTCCTGACAGTAAGGTCTGTTCGACAGTGGAATGCACTTCCTCGGAGGTGATAGAGTCTCCTCCTTGGGGTCTTTAAACAGAGGCTGGATGGCCATCTGTCAGGGATGCTTTGATTTGATTTCCTGCATGGCAGGGGGTTGGACTGGATGGCCCTAGTGGTCTCTTCCAACTTACGATTCTTGATTCTGATTCTATGAATGTTGTAATGTAGCCTGGGCTTGCTGGGTTGAAGGTCCAGCATTTTTTGATTAGCATGGTGATATCATCTTCCAGTCCAGTCTGGACTCTCCTGTTTCCTCCTGTCTACTTTCAGTTTTCACATCAAACTGAGAGAAGAAATTGATTTCCTGAGCAATAATTATTGCTTGTGTAACATCCCTAGTGTCATCCAAAGTATCTGGGGCTGGATTTACAAGATAAAGAGAGAGAGAGAGGAGAGGAGAGAGTTCCCATGTTCCCATCAGGAAGTACCTGTGGGATGGTGGGACAAAGAGAGGGCCTCTCCAGCAGATCTCAAAGCACGAGCTGGTTTTGGAAGGGAAAAATGGTCCTTCAAGTAACCTGCACTGAGCCATCTAGGACTTTATAGATCAAAATTAGCACTTTGAACTGGACTGTGAAATGGACCATGAACCAATAGAGCTGTTGCAACAAGGGGGTTGTGTCTTTCTGGGTACTAGATCCAGTTAGCCAGTTGGTTTAGCTGTTTGTTGAAATTGTGAACATTCTTCAAATGGCATCCCCATGTAGACTACATCACAGTATTCCAACTGTGGTGTAACTAAGCAGATGTGTCACAGCAGTCATATATGACATCTCAGGCGCGGGCACATTGGAGCACAAGCTTTAACTGTGCAAATGCACTTCTAGCAATCATTGAATCTTAGCTTCCAGGCTACGAGGCTGAGTCCAGGAATATAACCCATGATGTGGATTGTGCATCGAAGAGTGAGTGTAAATCCATTGAGCAGAGGTGCATCCCTATTCCCTGATAGCCTTCAACTGCCTTTCAAGTTATACTATGGTATGGATTAAGAGTCATTTTTATTTTTCCTATCCATTCTTTTACTACAAATGAGATTCAAAAACAACTGGTCTACAGCAATACTTAGTTAATACTACCTAGTTGCACCACTAAGTAGAGCCTCTCAGCCTAACTCCCCCACAATCCTGATTTATCAGGCTGCAGCTGCTATGAGTAACAAAGTCTTTCTTCTGTTGATTGAATACAACAGATGATGTTACCAAGTGATCTCCTGCAGTGATCAGAAACAGGATTCTGTTGCAATTTCTGCTTGCACCAGAGATCATGTGGGGGCGGTAGCAGTACTTGGAAGAATCTGTTGAGGATCCCCATAACAATGATAGTATTCAACTCACAAAGGGCCTTTTCTATCTCGGCCCCTGGGATCTGGAACACCCTTCCTGAGGAACTCCACTCCGCCCCCTCCCTGGATCTCTTTAAAAGAGACTTAAGCCCTTCCTGTTTTGGCAAGCCTTCCCCGATGCTCCTTGATGATATATGACCTCCCCCCTCATATGTACAGCATTATCGCGACATTTAGCTGGCTGGATATGATGTATGGTTTAATCGTATTTTGAAAGTTTTTATTGAGTTTATTATTTGTATTTGCATTTTTATCCTGTATTTTGTATTGATATTGCCATTTTTCCTGTATACCGCTATGATCGACACGGAATAGGGTTATAAATAAAAACTTATTATTCTATATTATTATTATTATTATTATTATTATTATTATTATTATTTTATTTTATTTGGCTGGTCAAGTGTGCATATGTGGGTAATGGAATATGCTTTCACCCATTCCATTTCTCCACCCCAGCTCTACATCCAGAATTAGGGAGACTGCATTTCATCAGTATGCAGTAAAATTACGTCTCTCTTCTTCAACTGGTCACTGTGAGAGTGGTGAAAGTACTGAACTGTTGTCTGTATCTCAGAATAAGTACTGGGTGAGTGGGCAAACTAGCGCTTTATAGACCGCCCAAAAGGGACAGGCTGAAAAGCGCCGTAATTTGCGGTACGGAGGAGCCCCAGCGGCCAAGCCAAATGTGAGATTCCTCCACCACCGCACAAAAAGAAGCTGCAAATGCAGCTTCTTCTTGCAGCACGCTAATGACGTCGCAAGGCGCCAACGGCGCACTCAGACACATTTAGAGGCTCGTGACGTGCAGACATTAAGCGCTGCTACGTCAAGATGGCGGTGCCCATTGTAGAATGGGCACCGCCATTTTGTACGCGCCGAGCGCGTACTAGGGTTGGGGCGTCCAGAAGGATGCCCCTTTCTAACCCTAGTACATTCTCGGCACGTACTAGGGTGCCCGTGCGGACGGGCCTAGGCTCAGCTCCAGATGAAATGGCTGTCCTATTGGTCAAATGGAAGGCCAGCCTGGGAATGCTTCTTTCTGAAGGATTAGGTACTCAGATAGGGTTGCCCAGGATCCAGCCCTATTCCGGATGGAAGTGGCAGAAGTGTCAGAGGTATTAGTTCCCTAGCTTTAGCTAGGCTTCAGCTGTATTCCTCCTAGGGGAAGCAGATCTGGTCATAGCGGGTCCATATCGTAATGCCCTCAAATTTAGTTAATGCTGCCTTTTTAAGGTGCTCAGAAACTACAATGCACACAACAGGTGATCAACTGTCAGCATGTGTCAGAAATGTTTTCGATAAATTAATACACACAGCCAATAAAAAGTACTAATTAATATAATAGAATGGAAATAGACTCATTTATTTTTAGCTGTTAGCTGAACCTTTGGCTAAACAGAGAACACATTCGGACAGAGGGCACAAGACTATCCCCTCTTTTTGTCAACAGTATAATCACTGATCTGTCTCTTCCCTCCTTCCATCATGTTCTTGACAAAAAAGATGGGTGATCATGTGTATAACCACACACAGCACATACATATATAGTGGAGTGTCTAGTCTCCATACTTGTGTATTACTATCCTATGCCTTTCAACATTTCACAGATAAAAACTAGGCACACATGTGGCCAAAGCAATGTCAAGAGTGTGGTAGAGGACAAAGTTATTAATGAAGAAGACAAGACAAGCTAAAAGAGGCTGCAGAAATTGCTTTGCTTTTGCTACTGGGGGGGGGGGCAAGATTCCTCCCCCTTCTTTTCCCTGAGTTAATTGTGTGAAAGTTACTTTTGCACTTTGAACCAGTTTCCAGCAACTGAAGTAAGCTGCAGTCAAAGGGAAAAGTGAGAGGGGGAGGGGAGAGAGAAATTTGGACATTTTAAAAGCAGCTGAAAAAGTGGGATATAGGGCTTGTGAACATGATTATTGCTACACAACTTTGAAGTGTAGTAGCGGGTATGCTGGACATTGATGGGGACTGCTGAGCTTTTGTCGGCCCTAGCAATCCCTAGCCGTGATAGGAGATTACCGCACTAGGGTAAAAGCGTTCCCCAATGTGTTCTTCACGGGCCGCGAGCCTGGAACGTGCTGAGGGCCAACACGCTAGTTTACTGCACAGCGGAACGCCGCCATCACCGCCCGGGCGTTCCAAATGTGTTCCAATGTGTTCCAGGAGGCCATTTCTGGGAACGCGTTTTTGGGATGAAACCGTTCCCAACAATGCTGGAACACATTGGGAACACATTTGGAACACATTTGGAACGCCCGGCGGCGATGGCGGCGTTCCGCTGTGCGGTAAACTAGCGTTCTGGCCCTCATCATGTTCCAGGCTCGCGCCCGTGAGAACACATTGGGGAACGCTTTTACCCTAGTGCGGTAATCTCCATAGTGTACCTGCTGCACCTGCTTCTTGAGATGTCAGATCTGGCTGAAGTGACACATGCATTGACTATCTCCTATTGGACTAAGGAAATGTATTCTACATGGAGATACTTTTTGAAACTGTTCAGAAACTTCAGCAGGTCCAAAACACTGTGGCCAGAATGCTGACCAGGACCAGTTACAGGAAGTGTATAACTCCCTTGTTAAATTAGGTTCACTGGTTCATTTCTGGGCACAATTCAAAGTGCTGAACATGACATATAAAGTCTAATATGGCTTACATCCAGACTATCTGAAAGACTGTGGCCTGTTACAGATTGCCAAAATAAAGCTGCTTCAGTTCTCTTTGGAGGTATGCTATTTAAATGATGCATGGGTTCTAAGAGTCCAGAGGTCACGCCAAAGCCACACTCCATTCCTAAGCACTGGAGTGCAGCCTTGGTGCAGCTTCTGGATTCTTAGGATGCATGCATCATTTAAACAACATACCTCCGAGACCCAAAGCAGCTTTATTTTGGCAGTCTGTAATAGGCCTGTGTCTCCCCAGACAAACCTGGCAGAGTTCTAAGATGAAGCATTTTCCTCTCAACCCTGCCACCATCACAGGCTCACTTGGTGAGGACATGAGAGAGAGGCATCCCACCCTCTGGAACTCCCTTCCGCAGAAAACTAGGCTGGCCTCCCTCTTTGTTTTCCTTTTACTGGCAGGCAAAGACCTTTTTGTTTAAGCAGGCTTTTAATGATTAAGCAAGTGAGCTTCTTCTTGGGGTGTTTTATTTATCTTTTAAAAACCTTTTTGTCATTTGAATGATTTTATACTGTTTTATGTCATGATTCTAAATATCTTTAAATGTTTTACTATGAATTTTTTAAAATTGACTCTCTCTGGGAATTGCCTTGGGTCGCACTCTGGGAGAAAGGTGGCATACAAATAAAATAAAATTAAACAATCTGGAAACATAGGGTGCAGAGGTTTTCTGGCTGCCCAAGTACAGGAACCCCACTCGAGCCCAGCTGTTTGAGGGGAGGCATGCCTGAGCGAGAGGCACCTTTAAAAGCCAGCTCATAGACCTCTGAGCCCAGGAACACTACTCCAGCCCAGCTGTTTGAGGAGAGGCATGCCTGTGAGAGAGACACCAGTGACATGGCGGTAGTAAAGGGAGGCTGTGGCATATCATTGTTACGATATGGACTCCTTTATTTAGTGGACCGCATAGACTTCCCCCTCTCACTTGTGCTCATAACACCACCTGCCAGCAACGGTGGATATTAGACTAGTGACATGATTCTCCCTACATCATGTATATTGTGATTTTGAAATGTGATTTTATTATTATTTGTATTATTGTTTTTGCTGTAATCCACCTTGATTCCTCCGGGAAAAGGTGGAATATAAATAAATTATATTATTATTATTATTATTATTATTATTATTATTATTACATCTACACTGCTATAATTTTTTTTAATTGACTCAAATGACAGTGGTTGAGAGTTGTTGGTGTAGCCTCCACATCCAGTTTCAGTAATGGGATATCATTAATGAGCAAAATATCAGTTTAGTTTCAATTGTGGGAGAACTTCCATGATAAATCCAATTTTTAAAGAGAGGCAAACTCTGTCCACCTATTAATTTTGTATACATAAAATTGGAATGGGAATGGAATAATTTGCTTCAGTTAACACTAATCTATTAGAGTTGAAGCATAAAAATATTCTGAAGTGTGTCTTCCTTCTATTTGCTACTTTCTGCTTTGGGGGTGAAAAAACCTTTAACATTCAAAAGTTTTGTCTGCAGTGTAAGGAATGGATGGTTGTATGAGTGAGAAGTGGCACTAGAAGACTGAACAAAATGGAGATTCGCAATGCATGATATGGGAGTTACCTGACAAGCGAAACGAGGATTTTTGAACCTGCTGGTGAGGCGCATCTATGAAAACCAAGATGTAGCTGCCAAGCGTTATCTATAAGGAAAGGACATTCCATCCAAGGCTTGGTACGAACTGCAAGAAGTTACAGAATGTTTGGACATGGACTGATATGTAGAGAATTCATCAATCAAGGAAATTTCTGTCCGAAGGCCAAAGGGTGATGGACATTAGAAGTGGAGAAGCAGAAAGTCTTAAAAGACAGAGCTTTCCAAACCAGAGGTGTGCTCCTGGATCCGCGGCAACAGGACTCCCATGGCTTCATGAAGACGACTGATCAACAGCTTCAGTGAAGTGCCACTTGTGTTTGTGTGTATTGTATGAATGGTGTGTGTGAGAGCTCTCTTGATACTTGTATTTGTTTATGTCTATGTGTTTCAATAAATGTTACATGCATAGTGTCTAAAACCAAATTTGGTGCCTCTCTGTCTGTATCAGCCCTGCTCTGAACAAGTCCACATAGAGAGAGGGGTTTTCCACCACACGCTCTCAGGATAAATAGGGTGCCCTTACTAACTTGGCACAACAGCAGTCTGTCTGATTCACACTCCTGAATTTTACTCTTAACCTTTTGGTGTACAATCCAAACCATTTTATTTGTATGGTGTTGCATCTTGTTAATATGCTCCTGGTGGGCAAAGTTCTGAATAATGGCATCAATGGAAATTAATGCATTAAGCATCTAGTTGTTTACTATGTTTATATCCCAGTAGCCATCATTATGCATAATAAATAATTAAGCAATAATCAACAGTAGGGAAGATAAATACAAGCAAAAGAGACTGAATTGTCAGAGCTGAAATACATTGAAATAATTTTTCCCTGGATAATACAATCATTAGAAGCTATTTGCACCAAATTATTTCTTCAGCACCCTCATCAAGTCTAATAATGTTAGCAGTCACTGGGGTTTCACAAAGAGTAAGACTCAAACATTTTTAAAGCCTTTGTATGTCGGAAAACCTCCAGTTTTCTCATATCAAACCAGGAATTAACCTAAATTTCACCTGACCCAAACCTTTATTTTCTCACGAACCTCAAAAATCATCTAAATGTATCTATGGTTCACAGCCTTTGCTGGGTGAGTGGGTAGAAAGAGGTGCCTCATCTCGCCACTCTGGGAAGACAGTTCCTGAGATGAGTGTACCGTAATGTGAATTTTTAGCACATAGCGTAAATGATACAGGGGTGTATTTATGAGGACAGGTGTGGAATAACTGGTGGAATATATTTATGTGCACACATGACTATGGAGTCATCTTTGACAACACTGGCTCCTTCAGCTTAGTAACAGAGATGAGTACCACTTCCTATGGTCAACCACAACTAGACAAACATGTTAAAGGGAAATTTTTACCTTTACCTATATTTATGTGTATATGGATGAAGATTGGGATAAAGAAATGGCCAGGTTCCAATTAAAATTATATGGTGGAATGAGTAAGAGAGTTAGATGGGGACTGAGAGGAACAGATAGGAATTCTGGGATGAGAAATACATCATTAACAGGATACAAGTCAATCTTTGTTATTCATTACCAATTTAACCAAGACATATTTAAGGTAGTGATCAGTAGTGGAATCAACACAGTGCCTCTTCTCATCCCAACAACATCTGGAAGTCTCTGTTTAAACTGAAATGGAACATAATGTACATATTCTAGTCAGCCCTCTACTTTTGTGGCTTTGACTTTTGTGAATTTGGTTACTTGCAGATTTGATTAATATGTCCTCTCTAGGAATCTCTAGGTCAGCTAGTGCAATACTGACAGAAGTTGACCACAGAGACATTTCTAGAGGAAACATTTCTCTAGGGATTTGTAGGTCCTCCAATGTGATTCTATAGTCAGCTTGTGACAAATGTTGACCACAGAGTTGGGCTGAAGCACCTAGAGATTCCTAGAGAGGTGTTTACTCAGGTAAACCAAAATAGTGGTTTTTATTTGCATTTTTCTACTTTCATGGGGATCCTCTACCCCTAGCCCCAGTGAATGTAGAGGACCCATTGTAGTACTACCACCACCACTACTGTTCTTAGATCCATCGGCCACACCTAGAGTTTCTGGGAAATCCTGCTCCCATGTCATAGATGAAGTGAGGAAACCTCCAGGCAAGTGCCATCCTCCTTAGTCAACAGCATCAAAAAGTTCCCAGACCCTTTAAAATGCCATGCTGCAGCCATGCTGTTTCATCTTCTTGTCTTTTTTGTTTGTTTGTTTTTTGTTTTGCAAATGAGCTGAACCTATATAATATTATAGCAGTGCAGATTTTTTTTTTTGAAAGTTTTAAAGGTGTAATTAAAGTCTAGTACTGGGCCTTGGGATTCAAGACCTCATGGAGCTATAAAACTCATTGGGTCACTGTGTCTCAACCTGATGTAAGGAGGCTCCTTCCTTGCTCTCCTTCCATGAACAAGAAAAAACATTCTCATTCCATCAGGCTTTTAGAAATTTATTGTGATGGGCTTTTCAGAGTGTGCTTTGCTGGTTTGTATACAGTGTTTTAATGATTTTTAATGGTTTTAACTTGGTAAATTTTTATGAAGTTGTTTTAGAATAACTTTTATATTCATATTTTAATTGATATTTTGTTTAGATTTTAATCTATATTTTTAAAAATAAGTTGTAAGACATCTTGAGCCCCATTATTGGGAGAAGGTGGGATATAAAAGAATAATAGAAGTAAATAATAAGTACCTTTAAAAATTCATGAGGTCACCATAACTTGAAGGTGTGCACATGCACACACAGTGGGGCAAAGTGAGGAAAAGAATTTCTATGTATGCAACTTTGAACTAATTGAAGGAAACATAGGCGGGTTACAGACCGCCGCTTTGCAGCGGTCTGCCGCCGCCGCTTGCTCCGCGAGGGAGCTGTACCAGCCACACCACACGGCTCCCCGCGCGGAGCAAAAAAGGAGCTCCAAAATGGAGCTCCTTCTTGCGGCGCCTCTATGACGTCGCGAGGCGCCGCTGGCGCATTTGCGACATCATAGGCGCCGCGACACGTCTGGACGCTATGCGTCCGATACGTAAACATGGCGGCTCCCATGTGGAAGGGGCGCCGCCATGTTGTACGTATGGAATACGTACTAGGGTTAGGAGGGTGCGGAAGCACCGCCCCTTCCTAACCCTAATACGTATTCTATACGTATTTTTGGTGGTCTGTAACCCGCCATAGGGTATAAATGTAAACAATTTTTTACAATGATTAATCTGCTATGATTTCTGTTATTGGATGATGAGTCCCATAATCTTGATCATTTTTACAGCCCTTCTTGTAATGAGCAGACCAAAGCATTAACAAAGTCGCTCCTATGCTACACTTCATATGTAATGGTGTATATTCATTTCTCACACAGATATGAACATTCTGAAGCTGGAAATGGGTGGTGATGGGTGTCAGGTTTGAAAACCTCCTCATACAAAGTAAAAAAATTCAAACTTCCTTCTTTTCACCTTGACATCTGTTTCCCTGCCTTATTCAGAGAAGCACAACAATTCCCTGAGACTTTAGCTGGTACACTGAGACTTAGCAACTCCACCATGGATTTGCTGATGCTGTAGTAGTAGAAGTAGCAGTATTAGTAGTAGCAGTTGTTGCTGTGTGACTTCAAATACTGTTTGATTTACGGTGCTCTTAAGGTGAACCTATCACAGGATTTTCTTGGGTTGTCCAACTTGTCCTTGTCTTCTTCTGAGGCTGAGAGAGTGAGACATGCCCAAAGTCACCCAATAAATTTCTGTTGTTGAGTGGGAATAGCACAGCCCAAATACACAAAAACAGTCATTCAAAATACCATGCATTCTTTCTCCTTCTCTCTCATGCACTTCTGAATTGTATGTGCTCAGTTTAAGAGATCATATATCTTCACTGAAAATGAAGACCATGATTTGCACAACAAGTACCTGAGGCTATGAATAATGTTGGCTGCTGCCTAGAAAGAGTACCTTTCTCACTGTAGCTAAGACAGCCTCCAAGGACAGATGTCATATTTCCAAGTCACAATCTAATTTTACCTTGAATTTCCAATGTAGAGACCACCCACTTTGTCCAGAATCTAATTGCTGCCAAACAATTATCAGTGAGGAGCTAGCCTAAAATTGTTTTTTTTCCCTCTTTCTCCACTATTGTTATCCAAATGCCATCCGTGAGTGTCATAAATTTAGGATTTGTTACCAGTAGAGCAGCATCAAGGCAATACCACTAGTTCCCATTGCAAATTTTAACTGATACATCAAGAGGAAAGATTGACCTACTGGTAATCCAATGTAAACTGATTGCATTTAAATCCCTCTGGATGCAATGGTACAACTAAAGTCTCATTTTTGATGAGGTGTGAACATGGCTATTTTTCTTTGAACTGCAGCTTTTAAAGCAAATGTGAATTTGTGGTGGGATGCAATCTGGGGAAAACCATACGCAACATATTGATATGGCTAACATTCCCTATTTATTTGCTTATTTATTTACATTTCCCTTTTCTCCAAATACCCAAGGCAAATAGATGCAAATAAAACCATAATTCATGGCAATATAAAAGTAAATAAATAAATAGTTTATCCTTTCAGAACAACAACTAGATTGACATAATTTTAAAACACATTAAGGGAAGAATACAGTACACCTCATTTTCTCAGCAGTTGGTCAGTTGACACAGGTTTGCTTGAAAGCAAAGGCCATAGGCTACAAGCAGAACATCAAAGAGTATATCATCCTAGCCTTATTTGGAAAGGCGTTCTGCAACATGGGAGCAGCCACCAAGTAGACCCTCTCTCATGTGCTTACTAAATGTACCTGTGAATGGGGTAGAACCAAGAGAAGGGTCTAATCTGAGAATAGTGAAACCTGGGATAGGCTTAGATAGGGAAATACAGTCTTTCAGATAGCCTACATCCAAGTTTCTTCATTCCCTTACACTTAGTTCCCCTAAAATGATCTCTGTGTAACTTGAGATGATAGGAGTTTGGGGGCTGACATATATAGAGGGCAGCAGGTTCAGGGAAGTCACTGATGGCCAACATCTACATACTCTGCATTGAAGATATTTAGAAAGCTGCATAGACATGTGCCTTTGTCTCAGTGTTCTAAGCAGTAAATCAAAATAAATCTAAAGCAGTCAGTAATAATGCAGAATATTTGTCTTAATTAGGTTGGTTAATAACATGAATCAGAAAGTAGACAGAGAGAGTACAGCATGCCTGGTTCCAACTGAAATCACAGAGGCTCATCAAGTCAGGGGCAATAAACTCTGAAGATTTGCATTAGGAGATCCATTTCACTGGCCAACAATCAAGAAGGTGACCCCTAGATTTTCAATCTTGAAATGGTTTGTTTTTAAGGAAAAAAGTCAGTGATGAGCAAGATTCTCTTTGCATTTTTCTGAATTTTTTTTTAAAACCTTGTGTACAAAGATGCATCAAAGGAGATTCAAACTTTCATTTCCTCCTGTTTTCATGTTAAAAGTGTTATCACAAATTTTCTCATCGCTTAACAATTAAACCACTCACACCAGTCATGCAAAATAGCTGGAAAACACTATGGGGTGGAGGGGAAGCTTTTTTTCATACTTAAAGTTAGTGAGATATAATGCCACAGACTACTGCACAGCTGCTTCAAGTTCTTTAATAACCACAATAAGATCAAAAATTCCTGAATGATGAAACAAACAACAGTCTGCTACACACAAATGAGCAACTCAATTATACCACATCCACAGATTGTATTTTTCAAAGGATATCTGATGAGTCTCTCTCTGCTGAGAGAGGTTGTCCAGAGTTTTGGGGTATGATACTATCAATATGCACATGACACCCAACCCTACTACTCCTTTACACCCCAATCCAAAGAGCCTGTCTTTGTTTTAAATTGGTGCTTGTCATCAGTAATGGACTGGATGAGGGCAAACAAACTGAATCTTAATCTAGTCTTCTGGTCGGTCAAGAGGCAGATAAGGGAACAAGGATTCAGCCTGTGTTAGATGGGACTACACTCCCCTGAAAACACAGGTTTGCAGTGTGGGTGTATTCCTGTTTTGATCCTGGTGGCCCAGGTTTCTGCAGTGACTGCTTTTGCACATTTAAAGCTTGTGCACCTATTGTGTCCATTCCTTCCAGCACCAGACCTGGCCATGGTAGTACATGCCTTAGTTACATCCTATTTAGACTACTGTAACATGCTCTACATGAGGTTCTCTTTGAACAGTGTTTCCAAACTTCAGCTAGTTCAAAGGCCTACAGTCAGAGTGCTAACTGGGATAGGTTACAAGGACAATACTACTGCTCTGTTAAAACTGGCTGCCAGTTTGTTTCTGGGCACAATTCAAAGTGCTGTTATGACCTATAAAGCCTTTTATAGGTCCATGATAACTGGTAGGTCATATCTCCCCGTATGTGCCTGCTCAGGCCCTAAGACCATCAAGGAGAGGTCTTTCTATTAGTTCCACCACCTTCACAAGCACAGTTGGTGAGGATGTGAGAGAAGGTCTTCCTGGTGGCTGCCTCTAGACTCTGGAACTCCTTTCCCAGAGAGACCAGAATGGCACCTTCCTTGCTGTCCTTCTATTGATGGGCAAACCTTTTTTTTTATTCCAACAGGCTTTTAATACAGAAAGCTTTTAAAGAAGGCTAGCGGGTGCTGTATTGTTTTAAACTGCACTGATTTTAATAGTTTTTAATTTTTTAATTGCAATTTATTATCTAGAGGGTTGAAGTGTTTTTATACTGTGGCCAATGTATTTCTCTTTTATTGTCCACGTTTAGTATGTTTTTTAAAAGTATTGCTTTTTTAAACTATAAGCCACCTTGAGTCCCAGTTCTGAAAGGAAGGGATACAAATATAATCATCATCATCATCATCATCATCATCATCATCATCATCATCATCATCATCATCATCATCCCCTTCTCCTCCTCCTCCTCCTCCGCTTCACCCTAAAGCAGGGGTGGGCAAAGGGAAGCCCTAGGGCGCTCCATGCAGCTCTTCAAGGATTTTTTCACACACATATATTTCTCACACAAAAAATCGTG
The DNA here is from genome assembly GCF_019175285.1 of Sceloporus undulatus. Classification (NCBI taxonomy): domain Eukaryota; kingdom Metazoa; phylum Chordata; class Lepidosauria; order Squamata; family Phrynosomatidae; genus Sceloporus; species Sceloporus undulatus. The sequence continues at coordinate 3,454,284 of NW_024802934.1, forward strand.
TGTATTTGTGCAAAGAATAATTCCTCCAGACACTTCAAGATGTGCAAATACTGGGTGAGAATTGCATAGAAATACTCATTTTCTATGCATCAGGGATAAAAGTGTGGTAATAATTTATCCTCACTTGTGAAGACAAAATAGTTGAATATTAATATCCCTAGTATGAGCAAACAATCCATATAAATGAAGTAGCACAAAAACATCCTAACTCCCTAGTAACTACATTTTGTAGCTTTCAGCTAGAAAAAATGAAATTATATCATGGGGAATAACCATTTCTTAGTCTGTAGTTGGCCATTCATGTAATATTTAATCAGAGCTTAGAAAATTAGATTTATGGATGAGAGCTCATAGAATCTTTTGATCAGCAGGGCCACTGATGTTGAGTTCAGTAATGGAACCAATGGCCTGGAAAGGTAGTGGGGATCTCCTTCTTTGGACATCTTCAATATATACTCCCTGTGTATACGTGGAAAACACAGGAATTTTGATCCCAAAAAGTATTTTTCCATGTTCTGCTCTGACACAGATAATAAACTTGCTATTCAACATGTGACTAGCACCTTTCACATGAGGTTCCCTGCAGAATGAGTATGCAGAGTGGAGCGGGATCACACAGCTTCCTTTCCTCCACACACTGTGACATTCTATGCACATAAGGGGGAAAAAACATGCTCCCATTTCTTCTTTGTGCAATAGGAAGGCTTTGTGAAATAGACTAATATAGCTGATAACATCTAATTAGCAGCTCCATTAATAGTCAATCATATTTGTTTGGTTAGACTCACTAGGTATTTGTCAAAATATGAGTAAATCCCCAAGCCTGGCACATTCCAAATTGTGCTATGAGTAATTGTGAAAGCTCTTTGCTGTCATCTAGCCAAGAATCAGCTGTGATACTATGACAAGCATAATCCATTTGTACAACCTAACTTAGACGGTGAAGGGAAAATAGCTGAAGCAGACAGCTTAAGCAAATACTAAAGCAGTACAGCTGTTTAACCAGTCAATAAATACACATTAATATTTATGCTCACAGCCTGATGATGTCATATCTCAGTATAGGTCTCATCACTTGACAAGTTTAATTAGATCAGCCTTCCTCAGCCATTCACATCTATTGGACTATGGCTCTCACCACCCAAATGTGGCAAGGCAGGAGTGGATGGTGGTTTCTATGTAAGTGAGTTGATGAACCCACACTAGTTTTTAGTCCAGATTTTAAAGGAGGTATCCAAGCTGCTGAACCAGTTTCAAGATGATGGAAGATCTATTGGCCAGTCAGGCACTATGATATACTACAGCTGGGGTGAATGTGAGAAGGAGTGCCTATAGAAACTGGAAAGCTCTTTAAATAGCTCCATGGAAGAAAAGAAGTTGGAGGTTGTAGAGAACAGAGTTTGGGGAACTTACTTTTTCTAATTGTAATTGCTGTGGGAATCAGAGTCTGAAAGCTGTAGTCCCAAATGTTAGCTCCCCAGTTCTAGTACAGAAGAGCAAGATAAGAAACAGAGGAAGATGGAGAGAAGGAATCATAGAATCATAGAGTTGGAAGAGACCGCAAGGGCCATCCAGTCCAACCCCCTGCCATGCAGGAAATCCAGATCAAAGCATCGTCGACAGATGGCCATCCAGCCTCTGTTTGAAGACCTCCAAGGAGGGAGACTCCACTACACTTCGAGGAAGTGTGTTCCACTGTCGAACAGCCCTTACTGTCAGGAAATTCCTCCTAATGTTGAGGTGGAATCTCTTTTCCTGTAGCTTGCATCCATTGCTCCGGGTCCTAGTCTCTGGAGCAGCAGAAAACAAGTTTGCTCCCTCCTCAATATGACATCCCTTCAAGTATTTAAATAGGGCTATCATATCACCTCTTAACCTTCTCTTCTCCAGGCTAAACATCCCCAGCTCCCTGAGTCGTTCCTCATAGGGCAAGGTTTCCAGACCTTTCACCTTTTTGAATTGTGGCGCCCAGAACTGGACACAATATTCCAGGTGGGGCCTGACCAGAGCAGAATACAGTGGCACTATTACTTCCCTGGATCTAGATACGATACTTCTATTGATGCAGCCTAAAATTGCATTGGCCTTGTTAGCTGCCGCATCACACTGTTGACTCATGTTCAACTTGTGGTCTACTTGGACTCCTAGATCCCTTTCACATGTTGTCTCCTTAAGCCTGGTGTCTCCCATCCTATATCTGTGCATTTCATTTTTTCACCCTAAGTGCAGTACCTTACATTTCTCCCTGTTGAAGTTCATTCTGTTAGCTCTGGCCCAGCTTTCTAGTCTATTCAGGTCATTTTGAATTTTGATCCTGTCCTCTGGAGTATTAGCTATTCCTCCTACTTTAGTGTCATCTGCAAATTTGATAAGTATTCCCCCAATTTTTTCCTCCAAGTCATTGATAAAGATGTTGAACAGTACTGGGCCAAGGACAGAGCCCTGTGAGACTCCACTGGTTACTTCTCTCCAGGATGAAAAGGTGCCATTGTTGAGCACCCTTTGGGTTCGGCCGGTCAACCAATTACAAATCCACTTAACAGTTGCCTTGTCCAGCCCACATTTTACAAGCTTGTTTGTGAGAATGTCATGGGGAACCCTGTCAAAGGCCTTACTGAAATCAAGATATACTATATCCACAGCATTCCCTTCATCTACCAAGCTGGTAATTTTATCAAAGAAAGAGATTAGATTTGTCTGGCATGACTTGTTTCTCTGAAACCCATGTTGACTTTTTGTGATTATGGCATTGGCTTCTAGATGTTCACAGACTCTCTGTTTAATGATCTGCTCCAGAATCTTTCCTAGTACTGATGTCAGACTAACTGGACGATAATTGTTGGGATCCTCTTTTTTCCCCTTTTTGAAGATGGAGACAACGTTTGCCCTCCTCCAGTCTGCTGGGATTTCTCCTGTTTTCCAGGAGTTTTCAAAGATTATTGCCAATGGCTCCGATATTACATTAGCCAGTTCTTTTAATACCCTTGGATGGAGTTCATCTGGTCCTGGAGACTTAATTTCATTTAGGTTAAACAGGTATTCCTGTACTATCTCTTTACTTATTTTGTGCTGAAATTCCCCTATCCTGTCCTCTGCTCCATTATCCTCAGGTTGAGCACCCTTTGCCTTTTCTGAGAAGACGGAGGCAAAGAAAGTGTTGAGTAATTCTGCCTTTTCTCTGTCCTCTGTTAGCATTTTGCCATCTTCTGCACGCAGTGGCCCTACCGTTTCCTTCTTCTTCCTTTTGCTGCGGACATATCCAAAAAAGCCCTTTTTGTTGTTCTTAACCTCTCTAGCAAGCCTGAGTACAAAGGTTCAATGCAGAAACACCAGCAGGAAGAGTAAGAAAGAGATCTGGGAAGGAGCCAAGTAATGAGAACTGACCCCATGTTTTCTCTGAAAATAAATCATCTGGATTAACCTACAGAGGTGACTTGTCATGAGTATTTAGGACTTCAGAGATTAACACCAACTCTCTGAGTTAGACTGGCTCTCAGTTTCTTGATCCTCACCCAATCTATCACTCTGCCTTCATATTGGTTTAGAAGGTCAACTTGCCTTTGCACTTCATAATCCTGGCATTTTAAACCTATTGTTTCATTATCTGGAAGAACTATTGAATCCATCTCTTTCCTTTTCTCTTGACATCTAGTCTTTTACTATCTTTTGTTTTTCCTCAGATGAGTACATATATCTAGAATACATTGATTTCTCTCTACAGAGAATAGCCAAAATTTGTTTATTTCCTTATTTCGTATACTAAATTTTAGTTGCTTTCACACCTGTAATTTTCTCTGGAATTGACATGATCAGTTCAATCTATTTTTAGGGAGGATCCAGAGCACCCAATTCTTTTGTTCTGTCCTCCTTAACAAAAAACTGGGTTGAATTAATTTTAATGAGATTATTATGCCCCTTTTTTTTAGTTTGGACTATTGAAATGCAATGACAGTACTAAAGTTGTATATAATATAATGAATGAGAAGATTACTTGGGCTGCAAATAGGAAATGACCAATTAAAGGGCCAATTGTGGCTGGTGTCGCTCAGATTAATGCAGTAGCTTGGTTCAGAAAAACAGTCAGAGAGGGGCATTTGGAAGAGAGGGCTTGGCTTCCACACCAGCCTGAAACATTTAATTTAATATTAAGCTAAATATCTAAGAGTTTTATGGTATAAATTACATTTCTTTCCCCATAATGATTATTATCATGGACACTGACTACTTAACCCTCACCCTAGTAAGTTTTAACTGGATTTAAGTGGGGGAAATGGCACTTAATTAGCACTTTCATTTAACTGGATTTGCATGGAAAATAGTAAATAATATGCTTAAGAGGTGTATATAAGTATGAGTGTATACATCTGCATGTGATGCATTGTTTTTCCCCCTGCAGGGAATGATCAAAATTTAGTTTTTTCCTTATTTTGTGTACTGATCTTTGGTTGCTTTCACACCAGTAATGTTCTCTGGAACAGACATAATTTGTTCTTTTCATAATTATTATTTTTTTCAAAAAGAGAGAGAGAGAGAATTGAGACTACTGAACCATTCTGTGGCAAGGTACACACGGGGCTAAAGTGCCATGCTCGCGCCATGCCAAAGTTATGGGACCACACAGCAACTGCACGATCCCTAAACCTAGCATGTATGGACGGCGGCATAAAGCAGCACTCCATATACGGGCGCCGCCACTATGACATAATGGATACATAGTGTCCATACGTCACACTGCGCCAGTTACATTGCAAGTGTGTCATTTGCGCACTCCGACGTAACTGGCATGGTAGAAAAAGAACCTGCTTTTTGTGGGTTCTTTTTCCTCTGGAACGAAATCACGCGGTTTGGTGGCTGTGGCTTCACTCCAGAGGAAACTAGACCGCTGGCAGGCCGCCCTTTTCAGGTGGTCTGTCCCACCCGTGTTGCCCTTAAAGGACCTGTGCCCTTAAAAGATCTGTGAGAATGTGTGCATGTGAGAAAGAGCCACCTTGAATTCTGGTGTTGGAGAAATGACTGGATAAATACTAGTACTACTAGTACTACTACTATGTATGTGTGTGTGAGGGTATAGTGAAATTCATAGAATCATAGAATCATAGTGAAATTGTGTAGCAAAAAATTAAAATTAAGAAGGAATGTGCAAACTGATTATTGTTCTGGCTGCAAATAGAAAATGACCCATTAAAAGTTTGGCTGTGGACACAGGAGATAACAAGATGAGAATAGTTACATATCTGACCTATAATGCCAGTGACAAGAGAACAGAAAGTGACAGATTAAAGCAACAGCTGCTAGAAAACACATCAAGTGGGAGACCATGAAGACTTAAATCCTACATACCTTTTTAAGACTGGGAGTTCTGTGAATCAAATTTCCATTCAGGTGTCTGTAGAGAACCCCACACTTCTATAGGGGGGCTCTCTAATTAATTTACTAAGGAATGCATGTAGATCAGGGCTTGAAAGTGGAGCCTGCAAGCATAATACAAGGCCTTAACATGTTTTCATTGGATCATCATGAACATCTGAAAAGGGCTAGGAAGAAGAAGTGGAGAGGGCAAGATAGGAACTGAATGAGTGAGGTTCAAAGGTACAGGGTTAAAGGTGATTCATAGAGCCAATGAAATTTCTAGGAAAGTGTGTTTGAGTAGGTTTAACAGAATAACTAGTACATTTAGAACAGTGACACTATTTCATAACCTATGAGAAATGCTGCTTCCATATAATTATATTTGAAATCTGTGGTGTCTGACAGGAAGAAAAAACTTAGATCTCCTGCTAGGCTGTCCCAGACACAATATCCTGCCACACACAATAGGCAGAAGAAGATTGAATGTATAGATAATATATTTTGGGTACTTTGTTGATACTTTATACATTTTCAGTTCTGAACATTATTTAGCATTAGATGTTTATTTCACTACTATAGAAATGTTCTTATAGAGTATAATAAAAATGGGTCAATAAAACATCTTGCAATTCATACTTTAGTATGATATTCATTAAAGAGCTTTTCTGTCAGCTTAGCAGGAAATCCTTTTCACCAACTCTATCAAGCTAAGCAAACTTAGTGTTCCTTTAATATAAAAGCAGAGTAGCTGTAGAAATAAAATTATTCTGTTGGAAGAGGAGACTACTATTCATCAAGTGCATTTTGTAACCATGCCTTAATACTTATATGTGCAGAAGTCAAATGATGTCAAGATTTCAGCAGAAGCATATGCATGGTAAACATACACCAGAGAAGCAGAAAGCTTTGCATGAGATAGTTTTCCTTATATCAAATATAGAGTATAGCTTGGGGAAAATGAATTATTAATTAACTTACAGCCCAGTGGGAGCGAAATGTCACACAAGTCAGTATAACTGCTGTCTGATAGTTTATATTCCTTGTGTGTTGTTCCTTAAAACTTTTTTCATTTTGAATCACTGTCATTCATTACAGCATTGCTCAAGATGTTTTCTGAATATTATGGTCAATGCAAAATACCTCTTATACCACTGGGATTTGAAATATGTTTTTTCTTAATACACATGTGCATCATAACAAGATGTTATCTGGAGCTGAATGTGTTCATTCTTAAGCCATGAGCATGGCCATAAGCGCTTCAAATCTACAAAAGAGTACATTGTGGCTTGGAAAGAGATGCTCTTTAAAGGGAGGACACACACACACACAAACAAATCTATAAATATACCCAGCATAATTAATTGCTTAGTGTATGATAACAAGGAGTACATTACAATTCAAAGTAAAATAAAAGAGTCAGAAGGGGCACCAGTATTTTTATTGCCAGTGTAGGGAGTCCACAGCTACACTTCTGCATCCAAATTCCACTTAAAAAATATCCACTCACCTTCCAAGCAGTCTTCTCTACTGCTAAAGATGTTGGACCATTAGAATGCTTTCCCTCCAAATCTGTTCTTTCACTTTGAACCTACTAGTTCAGGTTCTACACATTTGTGCCAATATGAAGTGTGTTATCACTTCAAATATTTGAAAAACAGAATTCATATCTCTTCACTTCCAAACTAAACATACCCATTCCCTTTAAATTTTTCTCACAGGACAAGGTAGCCAGGGAAGTCAGTAGCTATCCATCTCACTGTTCTTTTGACACATTCTAGTTTGTCAATAACCTTCTTCAACTGAAATGCCCATAAATGTAGGTGACATCTGACTAAAGCCAGAGATTATGGCCTGTTACAGACTGCCAAAATAAAGCTGCTTCGGGTCTCTTTGGAGGTATGCTATTTAAATGATGCATGGGTCCTAAGAGTCCGGAGGTCGCCCCAAAGCCACACTCCATTCCTAAGCACCGGAGTGCAGCTTTTGCTGCAGCTTCCGGATTCTTAGGATGCATGCATCATTTAAACAGCAAACCTTCAAAGAGACCCGAAGCAGCTTTATTTTGGCAGTCTGTAACAGGCCTCTGATTACTTCAACACTGCACTTCTATTGACTCCACCTAGAATTTCATTATCCTTTTTAACCATTTCACCATGCAGCTGACCCATTTTTACCCTGAGATTCAATGTGTGCTGCCATCCAACCATCTTATTTAATTTATACCCCACTCTTCAGCTACAAAATCTGAATGGTTTTGTTGTTGTTGTTCAGTGTCTTCAAGCCATTTCCAATTTAGGGCAATCCTACAGTGAACCTATCATGGGATTTTCTTGCCACATTTCTTCAGAGGGAACTTGACATTGCCATCCTCTGGCAAATTTGTGCTTGCAAATTACTTACAAATTGTTATTTTGACAGTTCCCTTCCTTCTGGCTTACAGTCTAAATAAGACATGACACACAAGTAAAAGTGAATGGCAGTGAGGGACAGTATTAAGAAGGACATACTGCCTCTTCTTCTATCCCTCTGAGGACACAACAGTCAGTTGAGATGGATGGAGGACCTTTCATCTGTTTTTGGGCCTAAGCATTATGGAAATGTACTGTGCTTTTTCTTTGCCCCCTCCAAGAACAGGACAGTGAATATTGGGATGGAAGGAGAAGCTATCATCCTCTTCTGGCCTAGGCATGATGGAGCCATCTTATATTAGTGCATCTAATTTTTCTTTACAGTGCATCCCAGTATTCTACTACTTTGGATCTGTGTGGAGCAGGCAAGATAATATGAAGCCTAAAGGAGAAAGAGAAAACATCACAGACTTGGAACAATTACTAAGGAAGGGCAGATCAAAGTGCAAAGGCAGGTTTAATGCTGAACACAAGAAAAACAAACATAATGACCATTGAAGAAATACATACATTCTACCTAGACAATGAGGAAATTGAAATAGTAAAAGACTTCCAGTACAAACCATACATGGTGATGGGGGCCAAACATTGATCAGAACAGATGCGGCAGTCAAGAAATCAGGAGAAGACTAGGAATGAGAAGTGCGACTGTGAAAGAACTAGACAAAATCCTAAAATGTAAGGATATTCAACTGAGCACAAAAATTGCAATCGTCCAAGCCATTGTAATCCCCATCACTATGTATGGATACAAAAGTTGAACGATGAAGAAAGTGGATAAGAAGAAAACCAACGTGCCCTGGTGGCACAGTGATTAAATGGCGCTACTGGAGCCACAATGTGATGAGTACAAGCCTGCCATCCTTTCGTAGTTTGAGAAAATGAGTACCCAGCTTGTTGGGGGGCAATTGGCTTACACATCGTAAACCACTTACTAGATTACCACACTGCACTCTTATAGTGCTACTATTCCACTTTAACTGCTCTAGCTACCTCCTGTTGCATTCTGGGATTTGCAGTTTAGGGAAGGGGAATTTAGAATTTTCAGCCAGAGAGCTCTTAGGCCTCACTGAAATATAAACCCCAGAATGCAACAGGAGGCATCCAGAGCAGAGGAAGTGGAACAGGAGCACTATAAGACTGTAGTGTGGTAATTTCCATAGAAAGTACTTAGGCCCTATACAGACTGCCCCAAAAGGCCGGCCTATAGGCGGAATCAGGGTGCAGCATCCTGATGATGGATGCCTTGACTCTGCCCCCAGGGCATCATAATGCTGCAAGCCATTCCAGACGGTATATGGGATCATGGCGCACCTCTGGTGCAGCATGCAGATGATGCAGCACTGAAAAGGTGCCATAGAGCCACACTGCTGTGGCTATGGTGCCCTTTGGAAGGTGCAAGAAGGACCTCCTTTTTGTGCCCTCCAGAGGCCAGATCGGGGCTGTGGCATAAGGTTGCCCCAGCCCTGATCTGTCCAGAAAAGGAGTGGCCTCCTGCTGCCCCTTAGGGGCAGTCTGTAGAGCCACTTAATTCACTATGAAGTGGTGGACAAATGTAAAGTGCTATTGGTTTATCCTTTCACTTGAGATATCAAATGCCCACCCTGGCCTTCACCTTCTCTGAGTCTTTTCCCAATATTCTCCAGCTTTAATAGTAGGAGTGGCTTGATGTCTTTGGTAGATATGTACCCCAGCCCTTAATGCTCACACCTGGTGCCTTCAGTAATAGATGTAAAGCAGTAGGAGGCTAGAATTGCCACTCCCAGTTCAACAGGAAGGAATGGGCCAAGTCCCCTGGTGGGGTGTAGGTCAGTTGTATGCTTTATAAGTAGAAGATCCTGGGGTCAGTCCTTGGCATTTCCAGTTAAAAGGTCTAAGTCGTTGGTGCAGGGAAATACTTATGCTCAAGACCTCAAAAAGCTATCTACTGCTACCTCCAAACAGAGGCAACAGCAGTGATGGGTCAGCTTCATATTTTTATACATATTAGGTAAACAGGAAAACGGAAAGTGGATGACTGCCACAACTGAAGGAGCCTGCAGCTCTCTCACTGTTTCCAGTATGGCTAATGCCACTATACAAATAGAGAATATGCCCTAGGATACTCTGTAATGTGACAGGCAATTCAGGAGTGCACTCCTAACTTACATGAGTATGCCTTCTTCCATGTCAGAAAATATGGGGACAAGAAAACTGCCCTTGTTAAATAAATATATAAACTGTCCACTGACCTAATCTCTTATGGAACCCACCTAGCAATCTGTTGTTAGTCCATTTGCAAAGAATGGTCTCAGGTACCCCATATGAAGACACTGTTGGATCAAAACAGTTACCCCTTCCAGGAATCTTTGAAGTGGGTCACTCCAGGCAATCAGTTAAATGCTGGGAGCCAGAAATGAAACACAGTAGGGGTTTGGAGAAGAATTACAAAACTTAAATACAGCCTAATTTGTTATTCATATTAGTACAGTTTCATCTGTATTCTTCAGATGACATCCTTCAGTAGCAGATTAAATCTTACTCACAGTACACAGTACATATTCTCTGGAGGATACAGTAGGCACAGTTTTCCCCCTTTCTGAAGAAATAATTTTAATGTATATTAAAGTCAAAAGAAAGTTGTTACATTTTTTTAAATTTTAAAGAGCCTCTAAACCACAATGCATACACAATTAATGAGAAAGCCAGCACCCTATCTTCCTATATCAGTATAAAAATAGGACAACATTAAGAAACTATATCAGAACCTATGAGGCCTTGAGAGATGGTATGTTGTAAGGAAATGGAACTGAAGAAGAAAGAGTGCTAGACTCATTTTTGTTGAAGGATTTTATACAGAAGCCAGATAGCCATTTGTCTGGTGTAGCTTTACCTGTGGATTTACTAAACTGGCAGAAGGTTGGGCTTGACAGCCCTGGAGGTTCTTTCCAATCCTACTATGACCCTACCATTTCCTCATATCTGTATCCTTAGGAGTACATCTTTGATAGTTGAAAGCTCTTTCAATGTCTGCCTCCCCCCCCCCCCCCAAGTTTATAACTCTTCCATAAGAAGATATTTGCCTCTGGCAAGTGACAGGTATATGACTGCCAACTGCTCTAATCAAGAATTTGTCCTGTAGTCTCTACTGAACTTCTGGTGTGTCTGTTTGAAAATATAATTCCACTGTGACAAAGTGCATTGATGCACCTCTGTAACATAGGAGGAGATCACATATCAAAGGTAATGGAACTATGGTGCTCTTTCAGCATCACCTCCATATGGCACAGAGCACTGCCATGAAGCCAAAGGTAGACAAATTGCTTTTCAGAAACACTTGGCAGTTCTATCACTGCTCAAGGAATTGAACGGAAGATAATTCAAAGATGTTAGTAAAAATGCATGTCTTTGTTCTGTCTGGTGTGTCTGATCTAGTTACTTCTTCTCAATAGCCTCTGGTAGACTGTTGAGAATGCTCTCCCCTCCCCCATACTCTGATTTTTTTTAAAAAAGAAAAGAACTGCAAGCCATGAAAATAAGAGAATGGTCTGAATCCTATTACTAGTATCAACTTGAGTAGATCTAATGAATCAATTGGATTTCTCTGTGTGCTAAGTCATCAGTCAACAATTGAGTCAATAGTTTTACTTTGGATTTTGGTCCATGGAGATACAGTTAGATAAAATCACTTATGTGACAATGGGCCAAAATAGACAGGCACAAGGGGGGGGGGACCTTGAAGCTGCCCCTGCCAAAGAGGCCTTGGGGTGGGGGCAAACACACACCGTGGTCCTGAAGGCACCCTTGGTCATCAGCCCAAATAGGAGCATTAAAGATCCGCTCTTCTTTGGGCCGGTTTTGGGCCACCTTGGGCAGCCCCAGTCCAATACCTGGGCAGTTTCCAGGTACTCTGGGGTGTGCATTGTCAAAATGCCATGCTCCTGGAACAGCTTGAAGCTGTCCCTGTCTGACTGGCTGGGCAGTTTCTGGGCATCTCCGGCGGGGGGGAGTGCCATCAAAATGCCACATCCCCAAGCTGCCCACTGGTCTGTTTTAGCCCAATATCTAACATAGAACTTTACCGCATGGGCCCAGGAATGGGCCTGTTGCATTCCAAAAAGGGTGCGTTCTGGGAACGTGATGGTCCCCAGAATGCAGTTTACCACATGCAGGAATGCCGCAGCTGCCGGCGGACATTCCAATCGCAACCCTGATCCATTCCGGGGGGGCTTCCAAGAACCCTTCTGAACAGTTCTCAGAAATCGTGCCCCCTGGTACGGATCAGGGACGTGATTGGAATGCCCGGCGGCAGCTGCGGCATTTCTGCGTGTGGTAAACTAGGTTCTGGGGACCATCACATTCCCAGAAAGCACCCTTTTAGAACACAACGGGCCGGTAAAGTTAAGAGAATCATAGAATCATAGAGTTGGAAGAGACCACAAAGGCCATCCAGGCCAACCCCCTGCTATGCAGGAACTCTCATTCAAAGCATCACCGACAGATGGCCATCCAGCCTCTGCTTAAAGACCTCCAAGGAGGAGGACTCCGCCACTCTCCGAGGGAGTGTGTTCCACTGTTGAACAGCCCTTACTGTCAGGAGGTTCCTCCTAATGTTGAGGTGGAATCTCTTTTCCTGGAGCTTGCATCTGTTGTTCCATGTCCTGTTCTCTGGAGCAGCAGAAAACAAGCTTGTTCCCTTCTCAATATGACATCCCTTCAAATATTTAAACAGGGCTATCATATCACCTCTTAACCTTCTTTTCTCCAGGCTAAACACCCCCAGCTCCCTAAGTCGTTCCTCATAGGGCTTTATGGTTTCCAGACCCTTCACCATTTTAGTCGCCCTCCTTTGGACATGCTCCAGTTTCTCAACATCCTTTTTGAATTGTTGTGCCCAGAACTGGACACAATATCCCAGGTGGGGCCCAACCAAAGCACAATACAGTGGCACTATTACTTTCCTAGACACTATACTTTTTATTGATGCAGCCTAAAATTGCATTGACCTTTTTAGCTGCCACATCACACTATTGACTCATGTTTAACTTGTGGTCTACTTGGACTCCTAGATCCCTCACAAGTTGTTTCATTCAGCCAGGTGTCCCCCATCCTATATCTGTGCATTTCATTTTTCTGCCCTAAGTGCAGTACATTACATTTCTCCGTGTTGAATTTCATTTTGATAACTTAATTGATCAAGAATGTGCTGGAAGAATGTTTTCTGTGGGAATGTCCCATTGCCTCCTTCTGCAGCAAAGAGGAGGTGGAAATTGATACCTTGCTAGCAAAGTTTTCCTTTTGACACTGTACATCCCAATATGTTACCTGAACTGGGACACAGAGATTTGATATCCTCAGCTTTGGATTTCAGGATCTTTGGAACTTTTTATCTCAGTAACTCAAGCAGCAGTTGTGAGTTTGATCAGTGTAGGGAAAACACAGGTCAATGGGGGCTGTATGATAATCCTCCTATTGCTGGTTCAGCAGACTTAACCCTACTGCAAGCTGACATACATTGCATTTTTGCCTCAAATAGTTGAAGGGACTTTTGGTTTTACTTTGTTCCTCAGGAAAGAAAGCACTGCCTTGAAAAGTATGTCTATATATAATTGGAGCTCTGGTGGCTCAGTGGTTAAATGCCTATACTGCAGCTACTCACTCTCAAACCATAAGATTGGGAGTTCAATACCAGCCAGGGCTGAAGCTCAACTCAGGCTTGCATCTTTCTGAGGTCACTAAAAGGAGTACCTAGCTTTTGGGGGACAATTAGCTTACAATTGTAAACCACTTAGAGACTGCTTAGGCGATATGAAGCAGTATATAAATGAAGCTGCTATTGCTATATATATTTTCCTCACTTGTTATACTTTGTGTTTTATATTTGAATGGCATCCTCTATTCAGCTATCGTCAGTTCTTAATGTATCATGCTTAACAATATCACAAGGGACTACTCCTTATAAATCACCAATGTAACATCAGTGGATGTTGCCCTCTGTGATATAACAAGGTGTTGTCCCTAAGTCTCAGGTTTTGGCCCTGAAATCTCAGGTCCTGAGAGAGCCCCAACCTGACAACTGTATTATTAACCCTTTTTATGAAGTAATATAGGCCATCAGCTAATAATAGTGAGTACTTCAAATCAAAGAAACATTTAAGGTCCTTCCTATACATTTAGTATTTATAGTTTTCTATAACTAATACTTTTCTTAAAGCTGTGTCCTTAAATTTAGACTTCTTTGCAACTCAATTGTACATGTCACACATTAGTTTGAGGAAAGTATATTTGAATCACAGTGTGATATGGGTGAGCAATTGTGAGTGACAAACAATGATTGGCCGAAGCAAACTTTTTGAAAAGCAAGATTAAATGTGGATTTGGGGTGGTTAGATTCACTTTCCTTTATTACCTCTCAGCCATCACAGTTTTTTCTACTTCTTTTTCTTTCTGAGATAGTATAAATAGCCACTGAAAGCAAAGATGATCACTGTCTGGTCCCCCACTATGATCTGATGAGTAATGCATTAGTCAGACACACTGGGCAGAAGAATTCATGTTCTCATTCAGTTCATTGTGTTTTGCCAGCATCATCATTAGGCCATTGCAGGAAACCCAACCGTGCTTTTATTTCCTCTAGGCAAGACTCCAGTAATGCTCATCTATTCACTTGTCACACATACAGTTATATGAAACCTTTTGTCAGTGTCTGCAAAATTTGTCTGCCAAGAGGCTTTGTTTATGTAAAGTTGTGGAAGTGACTGTTTGGAAAAGATGTAGCATTGGCTTTGTGAAACTGATGTATTTGATTACAGATTTGATGCTGATGCACAAAAATGTGTAAGCTGTTTCTAAATTAATGATATAAATCTAGTTCTCCAATAATTCTCCTGTTAATGGAAATTCTCAGAATCCCCCAAACTGGTGGGGAGGGTGTCTGGAAGTTGTAGTCCAAAAAGTAACTTTGCTGAAGTCTGATTGCAATATTGAAAATATAACTGTTAGCATTTATGCCAGTGGCAATCCTAGTACATTGTGACACAGCCACAGTTGACACATCATCACAGTTATATTGGTGCAACTTGGAGATAAACAATCTCCAATATAATCTGCAAGATTATTGAGATGTTGTTTTCTGTAAAAATGAATGGACAAATGACAAGGTCAGAATTGTATAGTGATACACCCAAATGTTTCAATTAAAGTTATTACCTTGAAACAGTCTAACAGTGTTCACCCACAGCCCCCTCTATTTACAACACTGGAATTAAGGTGTGAAGCCATGTAATGCAACTTTATTAACTACACCAGCTACAACAAACATCAATTATTTTACAGTTCCATTCAAGCTTACAATATACTGAAACAGTATAGTTGTAACAGTGAGGGCACTCTCTACAGTCACTTTGCTGGCAGTGTCTTGCTCCAAAGATGGACCTCTTAGATAAAACAGGGCATTGAAGGAGGACCTGACTGCCACAGCTGGTGACTACACATGTTGCTATTGATAACGTAGCAGGAAATGTGATTTTAAGAGGTATGGAAAGAGGAAGAAGAGGGAGTCTACTTTCTTGGGATAGTATCATGCAGGGGTGAAACTAAAGGGGAGGTAATAAAATTTATGAACCCCCATGAAATTTTTCTTCAGTTCTAAAATTTCTAACATTGTTGTAATCTAAAATTTCATCTGAGCATTTAGAAATAGAGTTCAGGCATGCAAAGGAAAGGTAGGGGGCAGGCAAAATTACCCCCCAAAATGCAAACATAGCAAAGATATGCATTCTAGCCATGAACAAATTACAGTGGTAGAAATTTGGAGAGGCAGGAAAAAATGTTCAGGGCCAGAATTCATATTTGAGGAGGCAATACCCTCTTTTCCTCTCTCTGTAGCTATACTAATGATGCTGTGTCTTGTGCTGACTCCGATGAGCATAATAAGCATATATAGAAGCATATAGTGGGCATTCAAAAATCCAATAGAGAAGCTTAGGGGAGCCATTGACCCAGAGGCAGGTGTGTTGTCTCCCTGGAGCAAAAATCTGTGATGTGACATTGAGGCTGACAAGATTTGACAAACCTACTGATCATTAACCCTTCCTTTCGGTCCATGTGGGAACCAATAATACTGCAAGGCACAGCCTTCAGAATATCAGAAGAGATTAGGAAGCTGAAAGAGATGAATGCACAGGTTGTCATTTCATCCCTTGTCCCAGTTGAAGGGCATGGTCCAGGAAGGGAAAGGAAAATAGCAGATGTGAACAACTGGCTCCACAGATGGTGCCACCAAGAACAGTTTGGATTCTTGGATCATGGGCTACGGTTCCATAAAGGGGGACTTCTGGCAAGGGATGGGTTGCACCTCACACCAGTTGGGAGAATAAACTTTATAAGAAAAATAGGCCAAACAGGCAAGGAGGAGGAATAGCATTATATGTGAGGGATGTTATACCTGTGAAGAGATCTAAGACTTAAATCCTGGAAATCAGGTGGAGAGCATCTGGATAAAAATTAAAGGGGAAAGAAACAACTTGGAGGTTATTGTGGGAGTCTAGTACAAACCCCCAAATCAGACTGAGGAACTGGATGTTGCCTTTCTAGAACAGATGACCACATATTTGGAAAGGAGAGATGTAGTAGTAATGAGTGATTTCAACTATCCTAATATTTGCTGGAAGTCAAACTCAGGCAAAACCTGAAGGTCTAGCAAATTCCTCACTTGCCTTGAAGACAATTTCAGGCAACAAGAGGATCAGCTATTTTAGATCGAATCCTAACCAACAGTGATGAACTGGTTAATGGAGTGCAGGTGGTGGGATCCTTAGGTGGGAATGATCATGTTCTCTTGGAGTTTGTTATACAGTGGAAAGCAAAAGCCAGGCAGAGTCATACACAAGTTCTAGGCTTTAGAAGAGTTGACTTTAATAAACTAAGGGAAATACTGGGGGTGATCCCATGATCAGGAATACTCAAGGAGAAGGGAGTTCAAGATGGATGGGAGTTTCTCAAAAGTCCCCCATGATATTCTTGCAAACAAGATAGTCAAATGTGGGCTGTTCAGTGGATTTGCAATTAGTTGACTGCCCAAACCCAAAGGGTGCTCAGCAATGGATCCTCTTCATCCTGGAGAGAAGTGACCAATGGGGTGCCATAGGGTTCTGTCCTGGGCCCAGTGCTATTCAACATTTTTATCAATGACTTGGATGAAAGAATAGGGGGGATGCCTGTCAAATTTGCAGATGATACCAGATTAGGAGGAATAGCTAATACCCCAGAGGACAGGATGACAACTCATGACTTTAATAGATTAGAAAGATGGGCAAAAGCTAATAAAATGAATTTCAACATGGAGAAATGTAAGGTACTGCATTTAGAGGGGGGAATTAAATGCATAGATAAAGCATGGGGGACACCTGGCTTAACAAGATTACGTGTGAAAGGGATCTAGGAGTTCTAGTAGACCACAAGTTGAACATGAGTCAACAGTGTGATGCAGGAGCTAAAAAGGCCAATATGATTCTAGGCTGCATTAATAGAGATATAGGCGGGGTACAGACCACCCAAAAAGGGTGGCCTGCTGGTGCCTGCTTTTCCGCCAGAGGGAAGCCTCAGCTGCCAAATGGCGAGGCTTCCCGCCGGCATGAAAAAACCCTCAAAAAGCGTGTTCTTTCTACACCATGATGGCAGTGTAAGGAGTGCGCCAACGTGTGCCACTGGCACACTCATTACGCAAGTGCTGCGCATCGCCGTGTGGATGCCACACGGCACTTGCGTAACAATGGCGGTGCCCATCTGTACAGGGCACCGCCATTTTGATGCCCTCATCATGTGCGAGGGGCGTCTAGAAGCGCCGCCCCTTGCACATGACAAGGGTGCCCTTTTCAGCCCATGTGGACTGGGCCATAGTGTCTAGATCAAGGGAAGTAATAGTGCCACTCTATTCTGCTTTGGTCAAGCCTCTCCTGGAATACTGTATCCAGTTCTGGGCACCACAGTTCAAAAAGGATGTTGAGAAGCTGGCGTGTGTCCAAAGGAGGGCGACCAAAATGGTGAAGGGTCTGGAGACCATGCCCTATAAGGAAAGATGTAGGGAGCTGGGTATGTTTAGCCTGGAGAAGAGAAGATTAAAAGGTGAAATGATAGCCCTGTTTAAGTATTTGAAGGGATGTCACATTGAGGATGGAGCAAATTTATTTTCTGCTGCTGCAGAGAATAGGACATTGTACAATGGATTCAAAATGCAAGAAAAGAGATTTCACCTAAACATTAGGAGGAATTTCCTGACAGTTAGGGCTATTCGGAAGTGGAACACATTCCCTAGGAGTGTGGTGGGGTCTTCTCCTTTGGAGATTTTTAAACAGAGGCTGGATGGCAATCTCTCAGGAGAGCTTTGATTGTGAGTTCCTGCATGGCAGTGGTTTGGACTGGATGGCCCCCTTGTGGTCTCTTCCAACTCTATGATTCTAGAAGTTCATTGTACATCCTAAAGAGTGAGACCAATGTGGAAGGTTCAACAGAGTGTCATTGTGAATTTATGTGTCAGCAACCTTTGTATCCTTACACTCGATAATTGCTAGTTTGCATTATGATGACTTCTTGTTTGTTTGCTTCTTCACACTCATTCTTTCTGCATTATTGTAATCTATAACCTTTTTCTTTTCTCCCTTGTTCTCCATTACACCATACATCTGGCTAAAGACATGTATTGCAAATAAAGTTATTTTATTTGTTTTACAAAGACGACTAAGCTTCTTTTCTTTCTCTGCTGCACCCTGACTGGTTGTTGTTCAATTGATTACTCTGCTTGAAAGATGCACTACCATCTCCCACATGTCCCATTATTATACATTTATTTATTTATTTCATTTCTATAGTGCCTTTCTCTCAGAAATACTACTAGAAAAGGTAATATTATATTGAGAGAATGTGCTGTATATGTTTCTTCATCCAAACATAATGGCAGAGTTAAAAATACAATCAGATTGACGTGAAATACTTAGGACCTGTCCTCCTAATTCTTTTATTTATTTCTTTAAGACTATGTCTCAAAAGCTTGGGGGGGGGGGCGGAAATCTGTTTAAAAAACAAGAGATACCTGGCAGATGTCTTGACTGAACTACAATTTTCATGTAATTAAATTTTATCACCAATGATGGGTAAGTGTTCAAAATCATCATTTATTTGAAGCCCTCTCCATCAATTTTCCAATGCTGAAAGGTTTTAAAACAGAGAGCTTCCATCTGACATTATAAAAGGGTTAATTACATGTCATCTGCAGTCAGCTTATTTGAAGATAGCCATAGAAGATTTACAAGTAAGACCACAGTTGTTGGAACAGAATCACAGAGTGGAATCTAATGCTGTGTAAGTGAAAGGTTGCTTGTGAAGGAAGGCTTACCCCGTTCCGATCTTCTATGAAGGCTTTCTATCAAGTCAGAATACTCCCAGGAAAGGCCTGAGTGTGAGTGATACACAGATAGACTGCAATGAGATGAGAGAACCATCACAAATTGGGAGGAGACACATGGGCAAATAGCTTCTTCAATTTTTCAGGAAGCACTGTAGTTTATTGCCATTATGCATTACAATGTTAAAGGACTAACCAATTGTATCACTCATTATGCTGCCTGTTACCTTTTTCATTACTTCTCATTACTTTTTTAAAAAGAAAGATTCACCTTAGTATTGATAAGATTTGAATAAGACCTGCTGAGATGCCTATAAAATGCCTTTTAAAGGGAATGCATATAAGTGATCAGAAAATGTTATACCAATGAAATAATGTCATTCCTATGTGATATTTTTAAATGTGCCTTCTTGCTGCCCCCATTAGCAAAACAAGGTAATACATTACAAGCAACCATGCTACTTATAACTTGTTCTTACCTAGCTCTGCTTCCATGGTTGTGATAAGAACAACACTACTCCTATTTTATACTTCTTCAGATTTATATGTGTTTTATTGTTTTAGGTCTATTCTTACATAATTGGTGCACAGCCTGCTAGGCAGGTCCCAGGGGGGAAAGGTCTTTGGATTATGGAAGGAGTATTGTCCAGATATTTGTTTATTAGAATCATAGAATCATAGAGTTGGAAGAGACCATTCACATATTTATTTATCAATGAAATTCTTACCATTCATGCTGAAATAATAGCCAATGGTTAACATTCAGGCAATTGGAATATTGACAAACATAAAGAACTGATGGTTAAAAAAAACCTACAGCAGATATGAAACCAAGATAGCCACATAATAACTAGAATTAAATACTTAATATAGCAACAGAATACAACCAAGAAGAAACCCAGTAAATAGTAATGCACAACAGTGGCCAGCAATTTATCACAAACACCTTATGAATATTTTTTTATCCCCTTAAGATCCATAGAGTCTAGGCCTGGGAGGAGGAGATGTGGATAAATGCAGACACACAAGCACACATCTTTTTATACTGAAATGTTACTTAGTTGTCATAAAAAGTAGCCATTCAAAATACCTAGCACATTTTTAACACTTATTTGTAATGAACAAAGCCACTATCCCATTGTTAAAACTGTAGTACAAGTTGTACAACTCTTGCACGGTTTATTTTTGCTTGGAAAAGTTGTTTCCTTAGTATTAATTTTTTTTAAAACCTATCACTTCCTGATTTTCAATGTGACAATGAAAAATATTTCAGTTACTTGTACAATAATCTAATTATTGATCTATATGGTAAAATTAATTAGAATTTATACATCATGTTGAAAATAATGCTGGGTTTAAAATCAATAGGATGTGTCCAGTGATTTCTGCAAATTTCCCTTGGTCCCTCCAGCCATCTGTATGAAAACTTCTGGAGGGTTGGGTGATTAGCTGAAGCAGACATGGTGGGAAGAGGGAGAGAAAGAATCAAAAGGCCTATTGTGCAAATGGAAGACTATTTCAAAAACCTCATCAGGGTAGCCATATTCCACTTCCTCAAAGCTGGCCATGGTATTTGCATATTGTGAAAGACAATTCTAATTATGAAAATTCAACATTCATTGTTGCACCCCCCCCCCATGTTTCATCATTTGTATGGCTTTTTATGGTTACAGCTGATCTTAGAGAGCCAGCAGAAAGTAATGTGTCTCTTACTTCTTGCACTCCATTGCTTGCCTTGCTCACTCTCCCTTCCCCCACCTTCCCTCTTCTTGTCCAAGCTACCAGTCTGCTTGATCCCACAGTGTACCTCATGCAACTGTACATAGCTTTTTATATACATAGAATGCATATACAGTGAGCCCTTACCTTATGCAAGGGATCCGTTCCGGACCCACCAACTCCATATAAGACAAAAAGTGTGTATGCTTGAGCCCCATTGCATGGCAGAGTGTGCGCACCACTCATTTATTTGCCATATGGCTTCAGCGTAGTCTGTCATCCACTGTATAATATATATATATAAAAAGCAATGTACAATTGAATAAAATATACTTTGTTTACATGTTATACATGTAATTGTGATTCACTACTGTTCAGTCAGAGGCCTTTAGTGGTTTGTGTTTGGTTTTCCAGAAATAACAACCCCATGCAAAAATAAAATAAAATAAAATAAAAAATCCAGAATTAGTCCCAAATCATGAATAGGCTTCAAAAATAGTGCAGTTTTCAAAAACCTTCTCACTGTATGAAGAAAAATCTTAAAATTCCTCATTGCTTCCTTCAAGAAGAAATTTCATGAACAATTATATCCCTGTTGCACAGCCATATTAAAGATGGAAAATGCATCATTTTATTTATTTATTTCATACACTGATCGTACATACTGTTTGGGCAGCCCCATAAACCACGAGCATCTTATTCCACCCTGACTGCCCATGGCTAGTTCCATGCAAGGTATTACGATTAGAACAAAAGCCACATGGACTATCATTCTTCTTAAATGCTTGTTAAGTCATGTTAAGTGTTGTAGAAATAAAGCTAGGCTGCCTATCTAATAGCATGCTGCCCTTTGGAGGTCTTTTACTGCTTCACTAGAAAGATACAGTAAATGTCTTTGTGTCAGTCATCCAGTTGCATTCATGTGCTTGGAGATTTTCTTACTGAACTATGTATTATTTACTGAAATTCTCAGCTTAGCCCCCCTCCTTTTTTTTTGAAGAATAATATCTGTAAGAATAATTGGCACCTTTCTCTGTTTATGATCTACTTCATTGCTCACTACCTCTATGAGCAGCAACTTTATTATAATGTAATTACAAAAGTAACATTTGTACATAACTCTATCTCAGGTGGGTTTGTGTTGCTTGGATTGAAATGAAGAATCCTGCAAAGAAAAAAAGGTAAGTGAACCTAATTATGTTTTAAAAGATGATTATTACAAGGAAGACCTACCTTGTGGAAAAAGAATTACTGCACTAGATATTAGTCTCTTCAACAAATGATGGATCTTTTATAGTCAAATGTGTGGCCAAGCTGGGAGAGCTGTTTAAGACATTTATATGGAAATTGCAGAATAAATATTTCAATTTGCACCCTTGGTGCAATGTAAATGCTAATGCACTGAATTGTTTCATTGTCAAAAGACAGCACAAGCATGCAGAAAAAACTAGGAATGCCTCAATGACAAAATACTAGTCTACATCTGTTCTAGATTAGTAAAGTTATATTCACTTTGTTAAGAAAGGGTACGGGAATGCCTCATATTATTTCCACCTAAAATGTCAGCTGAGTACTGTACAGAAATCAGTAGTATAAAGATCTCTTCAAAGCATATGTAATGAAATCCTCCTGGACTATCCAAGGTGTGTATATATTTGAAATGTATGTGTATTGACATGGATGCCTCTCATTTTATGTTTATTTAACAGTCTAATTAAAATATGTTCTCATTGCTAAAGAACTGGCTACATCCATAGCAGTTTTCAACACATCTTCTGTATAACATGGGTGTAATGTAAAGAAATATAGGATAAAAAGTAGCTACAACCATACCTTAGCTGACAGACTGTGAAAAAGAAGCTCCTTTTTAAAAGCTCCTTTTACACTCACCCAGCCCCCTTATCTTTCTCATCTTCTCTTTAACTGAATGTTTTAAGCAGCATTATCACAGGGAGGATCATCAAGAGGGTTGGGGAAACAGTGTCAGTATTGGCTTGCAGCAGTATGTCTGCAGCAGACAACGTAACAAACAAACCTTGAATTAGTAGAGAGTGGGATTCTATTCTAGACAATTTTGTACATGTCTTGGGTGCCTTCAGGTCATTTCTGATTTATGGCGATCCTGAGGCAAACTTATCAAAGGGTTTTCTTGGCAATTTATTTAGAGGGGCTTTTCCACTGCCATCCTCTGAAGCCGAGAGAGTGTGACTTGCCCAAGATCGCCCAGTAGGTTAACATGGCTGAGCAGGGATTCGAACCCTGTTCTTCAGATTTATAGTCCAATGCTGAAACCACTACACCATGTTGGCTCTCAGACAATTTTACTCCATGTTGGCTCTCAGATAAAATTGCCTGCCTTAATTATGTGCCTACCTGAAACAAGCAAGGTAAACACAGCTGAATCCCTTACTGAGCATGCATCAACAGCAGAACCGAGGGAAGAGCATGTCTCACTAGCTACTTCCAGCATGTTATAACAAACCACATACTTTATATACTCATATAATTCAAAGATATAACCATGTTAGTCTGTAGAATCAATACGTAGGGAGATCTTGTAGCAACTTTGAGACTAGCTGAAATAAAGAAGTTGGCAGCATGAGCTTTCATAGACTTCAGTCTACTTCCTCAGATGCATGTCTGTCCTGGAAACACTGACCACTTCTCCACTCTCTCATCCATCTAACCTCCAGTGTGAGCACAATCAGTTATGCCTGCTGGAATATTGTAAATTATTTGGAATTATTTTCCTTTGCTTCATTCTTTAGATCCTTTGTTACATGCCCTATGTTTCACCTTCAAGTTATCAACAGGTCATATCAAAATCCATAATTATGCCCCCTAAACCTGCCCTTGATTATACCTGAGTTGAGTATATAGGGTACATTTATAAATTTGGACACCAAAAGTGGAGGCTGGCAAAAGAAAAAAAATCCCTCAATGCATTAAAAAAGGTTTTAAATGGTATTTAAAAGGTTCACATTCTTCCTTAAGCAAAACTTATCTGAAATGAGTTGTTACATTTTGCATGTACATAGTTTTGAACAAAACGTTTGTTGAACAATGTTGAAATACTGCTCTTCCTTCTTTTATCTTTCTTGGGCGTGTTACAGACGTGCCTATAGTACGTCCCCAGGACGTACTAGGGTTTGGAAGGGGTGTCACTTCCTGACAACCCTCAACCCTAGTATGGACTGGGTCTGTACAAAATGGTGGTGCCCGTCCACACGGGGGCCGCCATCTTGACGTTGCAGACACATAGCGTCCGGACCTTGCAACCCGGAAGTGACACCGTGAGTTCATGACTAGCACTTTGCGGCGCCACCTCCGGGACGCAAAAAGAAGCGTCATTTTGGCGCTTCTTTTTGGTTGCGCCCGGGAATCATGCGGTTTGGCCGCTGCAGTTCCCGGATGGAGCAACTGCCGCTGCCGGCAGACCGCCACTTTTAGGCAGTCTGTAATGTGCCTTTCTTTCTTTCTTTCTTTCTTTCTTTCTTTCTTTCTTTCTTTCTTTTTTTGTGGTGGTGTAGGAACTTATCCTTTCTGTCTCTGGTACCAAATTTTCGGTTAAAGAAGTAATGCTAAACTGTACATGATGAAATGTGTTTCTTGGCTCTTGTATTTCTAGTGTAATGGTAAAGTTATTGATCTGTAGAAGGAATACTAGGTAGGATATAAGAGAAAATCAGAGTCACACCAGTTACCCTTTAACAGTTAGGGGATCTGTTTATTTTGCCACTGTTGCATGAAAAATATGCTTACACAATTATAACACTGGAACCCTGGGATTTCAAATTTAGAATGGAGTATTTAGAATTTTCAGCTCAGCCATGAAACCCTCTGGGTCACCTTGGGCAAACCACACTCTCACTCTTAGGGGAAGGCAATGGCAAACCTCCTCTGAACAAAGCTTGCCAAGAAAACCTCATGATAGGGTCACCTTAGGGTCACCATAAGTTGGAAAACACTTGTAGTACACAACAACAACAATGAATTTAGACTTCTCCACCAGATAGCTCTAGTGGCTTGTCAAACTACAAACTCCAGAATTCTATCGGATGCAGTCTTAGCAGTTAAAGTGAAATCATAGCACTATAATTGTATCATGTGGAAAGATTCCAGGAGCAGCTTCTGGAAGGTGAGTTACATTAATGTGCTGCTCTGATTTTCTCATGCTGTTGCAGTAATGTGACTTTTTTTGTGAATAATCAAAATAAGTTAGATGTGGGAGATATTCCCAAATGTCCCTAAGTTCTTATGTTCAAAAATTAAATGTCAATGAAACTGAATTTCTCTATTGCTATGTGGAATGGGTTCACATTTTGCTTCATGTCTAATGTGAGCAGGACTGGGATTTGGGGTGAGCATCAGGATCTTCTTGTGTTTCTATGGCGGGTTACAGACCACCGAAAAGCGGTGGTCTGCTGCTACCACCGGTTGCAGCATCCGGGAACCGCAGCAGCCAAACGGCGCGGTTCCCGGATGCTGCAAAGAAGGAGTGTGAAAATTGCACTCCTTCCTGGGCCCCGGATGTGACGCCGCAAGGCGCTAGTCGCACACTCGCGGCGTCATATCCGGGGCGTGACGTGTGGACGCAGAGCATCTGCTACATAAAGATGGCAGCCCCCATGTGGATGGGCGGCACCATCTCTTACGCGCTCCACGAGTACTAGGGTTGGGGGCCGTGAGGAAGAGACAGCTCTTCCTAACCCTAGTACGTGCTGAGCACGTACTTTTATGCCCGTCTGTAACGGGCCTCAATCAGCTAATGTATCCAGTTAAGCAGTTGCTTCCTGGATCACAAATGTTGGGATACAGAAATTCTTTATGCTAAAGACATTTCTGAACATTGGGGAGAGATGGTTGTATTCAGTGGTGGCTTCATTTTCATATGTTGGAGTCATATGCTTGAAGGTACATAACAAGAAGGACACTCAATTATTCCCTTAATAATTTCAGCTGCCATGCTTCCCCCTACCAAGTTTTCTAAGGGCTGGAGAATCTCCAGCATGGTATGGAATATAGCAGGAAGATTTGTGGTCAGTATGAATTTTGGTGAAAATCAGATGTTCCATCATTTGAGAGACGAAACATTTTCCAGCAGTGCAAAGCCAATATTAGACACAATCCAATGTGCACCCAATGTGCCTCTCAAAATTCTTTTGTAATATTTCATTTTTTTTAAAAAAAAACAAACCCATCCTAACATTGGATAGTCAGAGAAATAATGAGGTTCCTAGTCCTCCTAGGAAATAAGAAAACTGCACACAAGATTTTCTAACAGAAACCGTTTTCCCTTTGTCAGTGCTTTCGCCTACAGTCTCTTTAAAAATAAACATAAGTGGCATGTTGATTTGATGTGCATTTTAATGTTATCTTAGGTTAATCTGGACCTTATTTTCACCAGAGAGAATCTGTCTGTTTCTAAAACAAGCTTTCAGGCCCACAGATAAAATGTGCAGGGGTACAAAAACCACTATCCTTATCAAAATCACCTTTATTTAAAGAAAATTAACTGAAGAGGGTCATGTTAAGTTCAAATATACATAATGGCTTTAAATTCCTCTTGAAGCATTGTAATAATTAGATTAGATAAGCCTCATTGGTTACCTCTTGATAAAGCACACTGGCCTTTCACTGCTCCTGAGTAGGCTTTCCCCCACCCCCCTTTCCTCTTCTTAGCTCAGCATGCTTGTTTGGTGCTCTGATATATCACCATATCAGAAATTCTAACCAACCCTAGAAAACCAATTGGCCTACAGCTTCAGGAGACTCTGGTACTCTCAGGGGCATGTACTACTTTCTCTGATTAAAACTGAGAGTAGATAATACTTTGACTGATTTTGATCTTGTTAGGAAATAAAATATATTTGTTAATATTAATAGACATATAGTCATAGTAACACTAGGATGGAGGGAGCATGTTTTCTGGGGATATTTCCCAGCTTTTCAGTACATTTCAGGATTTTTCTCACCTCACCCTTTCCCCTCCTTATGGAGACATAAGGAAGAACATTTTCTATCCAGTTGCTTACTAAAAATGACATATCATGAGGATTTTGATTGATGGGTAGACTGTATAATCACAAGGGGCTGCTACAGTCTGTGGCCAATATTATTGCTATTATTATCACTTTCACAGTCTGCAAGTGTTACTCGTTGACTTTTTGGACCATCAACAATTCAGATTCTATTCAAGAACATAGGAATCAATAAGGTATCATTAGATAATGCGGCACATTCCATGCAGTATTGCTTTAATTGAAACTGTGCTGTTGTGATCCTGCCTATGGCAATTTGATTCAGAACTTTCACCAGTCCATTATGAATTACTCTCATAGCACTAATCATTGGGGGGGGATGGGGGCCCCCCCCCCCCCCCCGAGTTACTGAATTTCAGTTTGTAGGTCTCTGTATTCCATATTTTTTCCTTCGCTTTATCTTTGATTTTGCTGTCCACTCAAATTGCCACATCCAAAATTCCAGCTTTATCATAACCACAATTATGTCTGATACATTTCTTTTTAACTATATCTCAGTTTGAATATTCAGTTTCTATGGGATTTTTCTGTCACCATTTTTGACATGTTTTTCAGACTTTTGCTGAAGGAGCCCTGGTGACACAGTGATTAAATGCTGATACTGCAGCCACAAGGTTGTGAGTTCTATTGCAGGGCTCCAAGGTTGGCTCAGCTGTCTATTCTTTTGTAGGTTGGTAAAATGGTCGTTGGGGGGCAATTGGCTTACAGATTGTAAACCGCTTAGAGAGTGCTGAGAGCAGTATTTTTATGCACTGTTACTTAACGTTATTTATACAATATTAAAACATTAAAATGTATGCAAAAATTGTTAAAAGTATATAAAAGGTATTTTGAAATATAATTATTTTTATTAAAAAAAAATTAAAATTACTTAAAACAGAAGTTATGAAGCAACAAGAGAGCACACATTATAAGCCCATGGAAGTCCATTCCTAAGACCCTGCCAGAATAGAAATTTTCTAGCAGCAGGAAAGGAGCCATTTGAGCTTTCCTAGGGAGATAATTCTAGTTTTCTAGCAGCCATTGAGAAGGCTCTCTCTCTATAATAGTTCCAGGATCATGGGATAGCTTTGATAAAGAACTGTAAGGTGCCATTTACCTGTCAACTATGTTTTTTATTTGTATTTACTTTTATTGGCATGCCTGTGGGTGTGTTGGACAGATGACTTGTTGAGAACTTAAGTTTTCAATGACCAAGCCCCATGACATTACAAATAAATATGATGGATCAGATTTTTGATAGTTACTGGCCCCGTATGGAGTTAATTATGTATCTATTTCATCCTGAAACTTGAGTTTTGATTTAATATGCATTTGTTATTATATGCTACCAATTCAATTTTGATTCATGGTAACCATATGAGTGTGAGACCTTTAAGAGCCACAGACTGCAGTCACACTGCAGAAATAATGCAGTTTGACAACACTTCAACTGCCATGGCTCAATACTATGGAATTTGGGGAACTGTAGTTTTGTGAGACATTTAGTCTTCTTTGTCAGAGAGCTCTGGTGCCATAATAAACTACAATTCCCAGAATTTCATAGCATTGAGCTATGGCCATTAAAGTGGTTTCAAACTGCATTATTTCTGCAGTGTGGATGCAGCCCCTGTCATCAACAGCCCTGCTTAGGTCTTGGAAACCCACAGAAAAATAATTCAGATATGATCTCTCACCAGTAAATATGTTTAGGACCAAGATGACAGTGGTAGGTCCACAGAATGCCAACACGAAACATTTGGAATTTTCCCATTGCCATCTGCTAAGTATCCCCAAAACCCTGCTTCAGAGGGCTGGAAAACTTAGCATGGCCAGTTTTCAAGTGGCTCAGGGAACGATACAGGAAAACAGGGAGAGGAGGAAGTTATAATGCAACTATGATATTTGATTTTGATCTGTTTAAATAATAATGAAAATTAACTTGGAAATTACTGTCTTACTGGCATGGCTCTTACATATAACATTTTCTTGTCTAAAAGATCAAGCTTGTAGATAGAAGGAGAACTCAGATAGAATTATGGCAGGTCTACACTGGGGGAAAAACCTCACCTCATTTTGCATTCTTCTGGTCCATAGTGACCTCATAGTGATTTCCACTCTGGTAGCTTTTAAGAAAGCACTCAAGACGGATCTCTTCCGGCAGGCCTTTCCAACTTAGTTACCCTCCCCAGATCTAGAGATATTTCTCCCCTCATCTGTCTATTTCCCCCCGCCAATGTTTCTGCCTATTTTTTGGTTGTTCAATGTTTTTAATGTGTTTTAATATTATTACTGTTTAATTCTGTTTTAGTACTGGGAATGGGGGGAGGTGGTAGGTCTAGGGTTTGATTTTTTAACTCTTTTGTAATTTGTTGTATTTTATTGTTGTAACCCGCCCAGATTCTTCGTGATTGGGCGGGCTAGAAATAAATCTATTATTATTATTATTATTATTATTATTATTATTATTATTATTATTATTATCATCTTGTTAATGCCACACACTCACACACACAGTAAGATGACATCGGCAAAACTGACCACAGAGTTTACCCAAGCATCTTCCCCCACTACTTCCCAGCATATATTAACCCATCAGCCAGTAGCCCTGATTGTTTGCCTGTCAATCTACTGGATCCATTCTGACTGGATGACTCCCATCCAATTCCCTTTGGTACCTCAGTGACTAAGGGGTTGTACAGACCGGCATTTTGTGCCGGCCTGTACGCACAGTGAGAGCTGAGTGTCTGTACACTCAAAGACCTTACTGCGCCACCCAGCTGCCATTATGGCATGCGCCCACCCACACAGCACGTGCCATGATGATGCACACCGGGTGCAATGCCCAAATTGTGCTGTGTTGAAGGAGCGTCATGACACCACGCTCTCTCTGGAGGCTGCAGCGTGCGGTTGCCGCGGCCTCCATCCGGAGCACAAAGAGGCGGCGTTGAGCTGCCCATATGTACAGCCCTGAGTGAGTGAATTTTAAATGTGCACACACATACATACATACATGATAGAGAAAGAAAAAATAACATTGTATTTTATTTATCATTTATTTATGAAAATGTTCAGCCATGAAATCAGTGGTGAGGGGTCAGAATGAGCTGCCCCCTCCCACTTTGTCCTCCCCACCCAAGCATTTGCTCACTCACCTGGTTGCTCACTCATGCAGAGATCTACAATGTATCTACAGGGAGGATCGGGGGAAGGAATGCATGAGATCTCCACACAAGTGAGTGAATACAACATTCACTGATGTGATAACAAAGATGACAGAATGCTGAACAGGGGGAGGATGAGGGGAAGAGTAAAAATAGTAAAAACAAATGCAACACTCAAAGTGAGGGGAGAAGGAGAGTAGCCTAGTCTAAACCTTCACAACTAATCTCATGGATGAAATACACTGAAGTAGAAAAACATGGCAGAATACACCAGGCTTGCTGGATCCAGCTACTTCCACCCATCAAAAAGTCCTCCTACCCCAAACCCCATACTGATATTCCTATGGAGCACAGTATACACATAGACATGAATATCCAGATTTTCCACTCAAATCCAGATTAAATACCCACTATTTTCTTCTGCCTATTAAAGTCCTGAGGTGCCGGAAAGGCCTGGATTTGGCCTGAATCATCCTATATGTTGTTGGAATGCTTGCTGTGAAAATGAGGTGAGATTATTTTATTTGCCCATGAAAAGAATGGTTTATGCCATTGGTTTAAATCTATTTCTTGATGTAATTATTTTCATGTTGTCCCTTTTTATTATTATTGAAAACTTAAAAGACTTTCAGAGCAATTTATACAATGCCAATTGTAAGAGAGGAAGCAGCACAGATTAAGGAACCTATTTTGCAGACATTAAAGCTGACATATTCAGAAGCTGTTGATGACAGATGTGAGAACTGAAGAAACTATCTCCAGCTGCTGTATGCTCTGGAAATTTGTTGTTTAATCACTCAATCACATTTGTTTCATTTACCTGGCATGCAGGAAACAAGCCTAAAGAACAAATCACAAATCACAAGATCAAACTTGATAAGCAGCACCTGATGTATAGAGCTATGACATGCATTTTTCATAGAGAGATCCCTAGAATTTTTCCAGACTTCCTTGTTATTATAAATGAGCTTCAAAAAATTAAATACAGGCATATAAGAGGTGGATGCATCTGTTGTTGCTGATGAAGCAGAGGGCAGGCCATGTAGTGGTAGGCAGAGCCAAGGGGTTGTAGGAGACCAAAAGCTTTTGCACAGAAAAGGGGAGTGAGCCAACTTAACATTGAGTTCATGCCTTGAGAACTGTGACTTGTAGGGGTGATACACATCAAATCAATCTTGAACTTATTGCAGCAATTCACTGTACGCCCATTTAAAAAGGCAAACTGTAAACTACAGTAATTGCAAGTTCATGAGTTCAAAATGAAGTGAGAAGAAACATCCAAATTTCTTTGGACTTTTATTTCCCTGGTCTATCAACAGTCTCACTTCCACTGTACAGAAAAGGAATACTGAGACAGATAACATTTAAAATAGAGGTTAGTAACCTCTTGGGTATTATGGGGGTGCAACTCCTGGCCAGTGTAACTACGTTTGAGTGCATTACATAAGGAAGTATCCATTACCCACTTACATATTACTTTTTCCTTTGCTGCACAAGAGCAGATGGAGGATGACCAGATATAACTCCATGGCCAATGGGATATGCTGAGGAGGGGGCAAAATTTAACATGTGCCCACCAGTTGCTGTTGTACATCTAGAAAGCAAGAAGCAGTGTTTGCCCTCCTAAACCACCAATGGGTACAGGCAGGCAAAGGTTGCTCCTCTTTCCAGGGGTGAAATTGAAGCTGGAGGGCAGGGTGATCAGAGGTCCTCTTTTTCCATGGCATGTCCTACATTTCAACCTTTTATCCAGGAAGAATTCCAAAATGGCCTCAATTTTGAAATGACTATGAAGGCCAATTTCTGTTTCCCTTCTGGAAATCCACTTGACAGCCTGTCCTTGCTGCAAATAGGGAGACAGGATGGATCCTTCTAAAGTTCTTTTTGCTTAGGAGCAGCAGCAAACAAAACTTGCACCAAGAGTTCATGGATCATTTCTTTCTTGGAGAGGAAAAGAACAGCAGGTGTCTTAGGCAGTGGGCTACTTAAGGACACAATGCAAATGCTGAAAGAGATTTTTCCTTCATTTTATCACTGTGGACAAATTAAAGGAATAATTTAAATGTAGATTCAGTCCAGGATTTGTTGCTAGTAAAGTACAATTTTTAATTCTTGCTCAGAATTTTATAAGTATATTGCAAGCCAGCAAGGCATTATAATGAAGATTAGTTCATCAGAAAAATACAGTTTAGTACATTACAGTATCTGTTATATAGTTGAAAATAAACCATATGAAATGAATGTATGTTTATATTAACTTTTATTTTGTAATGTCCTACACTTTTCTTGAATACTGTACATTGTGTGGTGTCTTGTCCTCCTTTGAAGTTATGACATCTGGTCACTCTGCTTCCATGAACAACTCTACCTCCTCCCTACCACTATTGATTGGAGCAACCAGGATCTCCACATTGTTAGTGCTGTATAGATGACTAGCAGTCAAATAGGCTCTAGGCCTACAAGTGTAAAGTAGAAGAGGAGATCCATATCACAATAAGAAAGCACTTATTTGAGCTCACACATTTCTGCTTCACTATCAAGCTACTGCAGAGAAAAAGGAGACTGAGCCACAAAAACATAACTTTTAACATCGAGATGGAGTGCAAAAGAGATTCACCCGAACAGTACCAATAGAAGTTTGTTGCTAACTCAAGCATTTGAGTCATTTCTACAACACTGCTGTTGTTCATTTACTTCTTCTGTGTGCTCAAGAAAGCCACACACAAAAAGAAACTAGCTCTGGCCAAGCATGACAGATGTCTATTTCTGCATCTGTTCCTTCAATCTTTCAAGCCGCCTTGATCATGCAATTGGAAAGGCGGGATATAAATAAAAATTATTATTATTATTATTATTCAATTGGCTTGGGATCTGAACACCACCATATATGCCAATGATACAATGGTCCTTCTGCCCACATTGCTTGGTGCACCTCCTACCTTTAGTTGCTGCTGTGATTGTACCCAGCTGGAGCAGAGGAGGAAGGAATGGGCACTTAACTCCTATCCTTTGCATGTGCACAATATGACAAAACAAAACAAACAAAGAAAAACACTGCACTTACATAATAGTTCCATTCCTTTGTAGACTCAATATGCATTTGGAACTATGGACACTTGTGTATATGTCACAGAGTTCTTTTAAAAACTCTGTTTTCAAGTTTGCTGTAGATGGTGTAGGATGGGTCAAGGACAAAGTGTTTGTAAACAAAAGGAATAAAAGGCTTTCTTTGGATGATCCTTTTATAGGAGTTATTGAGGGGTTTTAGTGGAAAACATGACAGATCACGTCTACAACATAGACGTGCTTTTTCTAACTACTGAAATCTTAAAGGTTAAAAGATTAAAAACTGAATCTATTTTAGGTTATTCCATGAAAAAGGAAGTCTAGAGAAACTGAAGATAACAAATAACAACTGTATCCAATTGATTTAGGTAAGAAATATGTCTTTGACTTACAAAAGTTAAAAAAAAATCATGCATTTTCAGAGGATAATTTACTGATTGGGTACTGTGGGAAATTACATCCACTTTGAGTCTTAGTAGAGATAGGGAAAGTAGAAGACAATGTAAGCCAGGACTTTGTGTGATTTGTAAGAAGCGTAGGACCCTCAAGACTTGCCTTAGCATCCATTTGCAAGCTATGGCGGAAGATGTGAGTGGCAATGAACAGCCATTTTCTCTCTCATCAAGCTGCTTTCTTCCCAGGGTCTTCTGTAGCATTTTGCTGGTATCTAGGGTGGGGGAAGCAGGTCTCCCCAGGTGCCAAATGTTGAAGCCAGAGGCCTCTGTCAGATCCAACAGGTGTTGGGATATTTATTATGAGGTTTCCCGCTCTTCTAGGTCCTGATGTGTGGATTGTTATCAGTTGTTAATATAGTTTCTCTTTGTAACAACTTTGGGATACAGTGGGAAATGGGGCAAGATCCAGTGTTGTGGGGGGAAACAGGGCAGCAAGTCCCATCAGTCCCTTTGGGGGGGGGTCCCCTTAAGGTATTTTAATGGGTATAGGTGGAGTTTGCTTCACCCCCAGGTGACAGGGACTCACACGGTGGGGATGCAACTGAATGACTTCCTCAGCTGTCACTTTGTTGTTACTGCCTGGCACTTGAGTCTGGAGGCTGGGGTTTGATTGAATGACAATCAGGTTATTTGATCAAAGGATTTCTATTCTGGATCTATGTGAACTTTTTACTTCCAAGCTTTGCTGCATGTGTGTTCTGTTTCACTCTCTATGTCTAGTGTTGATTTCTTACTGCTAGCCCTCCAAGATAACCCTTTCAGGAAAAGCAAGTGATGCTGAATTTGATCTCTAGTTCCCCCAATGCACACTTGCATTCATTCTGCATAGCTGAGGTATATGTCTTTGCACTTTATCATACAGAGGACAGGGCATCATTGTCCCATGCTTCTTGTGCGATCGCAGGAAATACTTTCACACTAAACTGCACTTATCCAGACATTATCCCATCCAGAAAGCACAAGTGAAAGTGACCCCATGAAAGACTTTCTCAGTACAACATGCTGATCCCGTAAATGAAGTGGAATTGTCCTGTGAATGAAGTGGAATTGCTCCCTCATTTACCATTATTTGGTATTATTGAACATCCAGTTGATGCAATTCCACTTCACTGACAGGACATGACAGGATCAGTGTGATGTAGTGAGAAAGTGTTTTGCACAATTACTTCACTTGTGCTTTCTGGATGGGATGAGGACCCCTGTCCCCATGTGGTCCTTTGTTGCAGGCACATTGCCAACATTATTCCATGGCAAAAAAGGAAAGGGAGGGAGCTAGGCTAAGCTATGGAAAAATACATTTAGGGAAGGTTCTGAAAACACTAAGGCCCCATTCAAACTATGAAAATAAACTGGTGTGAACCTGGGTTATTTTCCTGGTGTTCACACTTATTATTATTATTATTATTATTATTATTATTATTATTAACCTTTATTTATAAAGCGCTGTAAGTTTACACAGCGCTGTACACACTTGCCCTGAATGCACTTGGTGCACCTTTTTGGATGGCCCTACCCCAAAACCCATTTAACCTGGGATATTCGATATCACCCCCCCCCCCCCCTTTCTTGAAAAACCCCCATAAATCTGCATCTTTGGCAGTGCAGATATGCTACTGAATCAATCCAGATTGCCCCGCTGACCCCCCCCCCTTTGGTCTCTCTGAGCCTTTTCCAGAGGGGAGGGAGGGGGAGGAGTACTGGGAAGGGCTCGATAGGCTTGGAGATACCAGCATTTGCCATGGCAAGGGTGGCTTCCCAGATATTTGTGAATAACACACAGGGTTAAAATGCCTCAGAGAGATTTGCAAGCCCAAAACATAATGGGAACAACAATCCAATATTGCATCAGCATGGCAAGCCAGCTCTCTTTGGGACAAAAATGTGAGTGTCAATGCACCCTAAGAGAAAGTGAGCTAGAGATTTGAGTAAAAATGAGAAGAGAAGGAAAAGACCAGATGAAAGGCTATAAGAGTGATGGATCTGAGCAGAAGGTAAAACTGTTGACTACCAACCTACATGCAGTCAATAGATTATGTGTAAATGAATGTATTAAAGTAATTGATAACTATGAAAAAACAGGGGTCCTGGTCACAGAGCAAAGCCTACTAGGATGTTCACTTCTGCATTGTCCAAAATTAGGAAATGCATCACTAAGAAGAGAAGAAACCAAACTTCATGTTTAATATGCATATGACACATTTTCACATGTAGCTACAAACTTAGAACAAAATTAAGCACATCTCATCATAGCCAGGAGAGCTGTGAGTAGATGGACTTTGTAAGTGCAGTCACTCAGGGTCCTGCCTTTCCAGACCAGTGGAAAGAACCTGACAGAAATCATGGCTCGGATCTTGCAGCATTCATGGGCAGATGTTTTCTTATGGTTTCTTATCTTTAAAACAGATTTGGGCTGGATAACCAAGGATTGTCCACTCGCAGCAAGCTTTCCCATTAAGACTATCCACTGTAAAGTTGGACACATAGCTACTCAAAAGCCTACTCAAATACAGTTTGTTTACACAGTGAACAATGTGTGAGATGTGATTCAGCAGTAAAGACCCAAGTGAAAAGAAATAAAGGTCAACGCTGTACCAACACCTCACTGCCATACCTGCCCTGTCTCCTGTCACTATGGTTGGGGCATCCCTGGTCTCCAGAGGCCCAACTGACCAGGGGGGTGTCCCCCTACTGTCTCATTTCGTTGGTCACAAGGGCAAGCCCATCCTCAATGGGACCCTCCCCCCATCAATTGGTGTACTGGGCAGCCTATACATGGAGCTCCTGAAGGTATGGAAGTGGTGACTGTGTCTCAGGGAACAGTCCATCCTTTTTCTCTGCACTGGTCAGTGCCAGCAAGGGAAGGGGGATGGCATGGTGCCTGACATGTGAAAAATGGGCCAGCCTGATTCAGGCCTGATCCAGCTGTCTACACAGCACAATACTCTGCACTAAACCTCAGGGTTTCAGGGAAATGCCAAGGCTTCCCATGACTTTACCAACTCCAGAGCAAAGTCAGGTTAATGAGGAAGACCCATGGTATTTCACCAGAAGTAGTGCACTGTGTGATCAGGCAATGAGGTGGGAACAGGGTTTTTTTTTGCCCATGCAGACAAGGCCTATGGCTAACACCTACATGCACAGTCTGCAGGGAATGTGTATTTGTCTCCAATGAAGGACTGCCTACCAAACCAAGACAGACAGGCTTAAAACACCCACCCTGGCAAAGAACCTAATGATTCTACTCTAACCCCATTATATAGTGACCAAATTATCATCTCCTGACAGAATATTAAATGACTGAGTCAGTTTACAATAAATATTGCTAATAAAGAGCTACTCCAAAACAGTCACAGCAACATGAACTGTGCAGCAGAATGATTAAACAGCAGGCAGCAATAACATTTGCAATCAATCTCATGATATGAAGACAAAGCTTTAAACTACCAAAGAATCAATCATCAGTGTACAGGAAAATCCAAAACTAAAATCAATTCTAACCAAGTTCCCCTGCCATACTGATAAATCAGTGACAAGATATAAAATCTCTTTACTCATTCAGTCCCATAGCATTTGGATGGAGCATAGTAAGCAACTGTGCTTTAATTACAGAGCAACAAGCTACTGAATTACAGACAGTAACGCTAGCTTCTAAATGTATTGACTACAGAATGTGTACACTGCTGAGAGCATGGCTGATAAGCAAATTAGAGAAGATGGGAAACTAGGGTCAATATACAAAAAAACTCCTAAAACCAGAAGGGGTATAATATTTTCAAAAAGCATTGTATATGAATCCATTTAAAGACAATTGCTACTAAACTGTGTAATTATTCTATAGTGGACCACAGGGTTACAAGGAGTACAATATTCTTAAACTGCTGTTGAGCTCACTGATTTTCATGAGCTATCATATGCTAATTTTGCTTCTATGAGCCCAGAACCCAACCATATGTGCGAGCATTAATGTCTTAAAACACAATTCCATTCTTGTCTGCTCAAAAACAAGTCTCTTTGAGACTAGCCATCCTAAGGGAGTTCCCTTGAAAAAAGGAAGTATTAGATCTATGCCATTTTATTCTTGACAAGATTAATTGATAATCTGGCATTTGATCCTACAGAAATACTAAGGCTGCGCCTATATATTCACTAACTGGAGAGTAAATGGATATGCAATTGAAGCCTTAATATTTTTGTAGGATCAAATGCCAGAATATCAGTGGGTCTTGTCAAGAATAAGCTGGCACAGATCTGATATTTGGGAGCCAGCCATACATTGATCCTCCACTCCAAGCCCATTTTACAGACTTGCCAAAATTCAAGATGTTTGAGAAGCCAAGACAGCCCTGCCTGGACTGACTTTCAGTGTTTAGGATTAAACTGGTGAAGGTGTTTATAATGGAATTATAATCACCTAGGATTTTAATTAAATGCTGTGAATCCCTGTGTGTCTTATGTAGCTCTGTCTCTACAGCTATGTTTTCCAATGCTACCCATCTTGTAAAGCTGTACAGAGCAGCCCCATAGCCATTTCTGGGTTGTCAAAGAGCAGGGAGATGGTGGAGCAGTGGTTAAATGCCACTCACTTACAAAACCATTAGGTTGTGAGTTCAATACCAGCAAGGGGTTCAGGCTCGACTCAGGCTTCCATCCTTCCAAGGTCGCTAAAATGAGTATCCAGCTTGATGGGGGCAATTGGCTTACACATTGTAAACATAGAATCATAGAGTTGGAAGGACCACAAGGGCTATCCAGTCCAATCCCCTGCCATGCAGGAACTCCCAATCAAAGTATTCCCGACAGATGGCCATCCAGCCTCTGTTTAAAAACATCTTAGGGAGTGCTTAAGTGGTATAGAAATGTACTTGTTATTGCTATTGCTATTTTCTTTAACTGGACATGCCATGACAGGCACTGGTAGGTACCTTAGGGCTCCCTGGGACATCTCTCGCAGCACATCCTGGCAGCACATCCAGCTCTCCAATAACCTGGAAATGATTGTGTTGGGAAACCTGCATGGTTTAAAAAGTGGGTGGGGGGACCTTTTGGTTACTGCATGTTCCCAACACAATTCAGCCTATACAGTAGAATGACCAAACAAAAAACAAAAAACATGAACTGTGATCTTGTAATGCAGACATATGAGATCATAACTTACCATCAGGATGCTGGCATCTTTAAAAAGAAACCAGAATCATCCAAACAACAGTATGACTAGGAGCAGATGGATGAGCCAAGTACAGGGGTGAAGCTATGACAAAGAATGAGGGAGTTGCCTCCCTAATAGGGATTCTCTCCTCCAATGAAATTTTCCTTCTTAAAAATTCAATTGATCATTTAGAAATATTGTAGCACCTTTGAGACTGACTGAGTGAAAGATGCTGCAGCATAAACTTTCATAGACTTGGTCTACAGTATTTCCTCTAATCCACATCTTTCACTTAGTCTTAAAGGTGCTACAAGATCCCTTTGCATACTGATATTGCAGAATAACACAACATCAGATTCGCCCCCAGAGCTCTCTTCCATGTTAAGATAGGCCTTCTTAGCTGTGCTGTATGCATATTAGATGTAAGAGTGTGTGGGAAGGTGTGAGCAGCTGCAAGGGATTGTTATGTGAGAATCAAGGTCATATAGCTGCCTGGTGCTGTGTGGGGGAAAAGTTGACTGTTAGGAAGGGGAGTGCTCAGAGTGCTTTATAGAGATGTAACTTCAGATTTGGCAATAAGCTGTTACTGTACTAAACCTGATTTTCGGTAAACACAGCTTTCCTTCTGCTCCCTGTGCAGGGACTGAGCTTGAAAGCTTCTGGCAGCAGTTATATAGAGCTAGGCTGCTAGCTCCATCCCCAGTGACTCATAGAAGCCCCACCTCCTCGGGAACAAACATACTCACCCAAGTTTGAAAACACACCCAGTCAAGGATGTCTTTGGAGGTTTTTAAACAGAGGCTGGATGGCCAACTGCCAGGAGTGCTTTGATTCTGTGTTCCTGCATGGTAGGAGGTTGGACTGGATGGTCCTTGTGGTCTATCCCAGCTCTAAGATTCTATGCTTTCATCTATGAAGTCCATTCATTGAGTTGGTAGAAACAGAGCTGTTTCTGAATTTGGGCATATAGTGTAGGCAGTCAAAGAAAAAGGGCAGTTACCAAGGGAATGCAAATTCAGCAATTATAAGCATTTTAGATCTGAACAATTTCAGTGTTTCACTCACTACAATGCTATACATTTGGGGACTGAGGGAACATTTCATGGGGGTAAAATCAGCATATGGGTTTCAGTGCCCTCATTTTTCATCTCCCCTATAGCTACACCTTTGACAAGTGAATGGTATGGCTCATCATTTCCACATGGTGCATCCAGTGTCAACAGATTATATGAGTTGTGATCCAAAGTACTGGTGGGATAAAGGTTCCCCATTCCTGCCTTTTAACAAGAAATGCATTACACACAGCGCACTTAAATGATTAAAAAAAACCCAGATGTCAGATTTATGGATAATTTTTAATTTCTTCTATCTAAAATTAGTGTCAGACATACAGTGTGCATTTGATTGAACATCACTGGTGATATTCCAGCAAAGAAATTTTACTGATATTCCAGCAAAGATCACCTCACCACTGTCAAAAGCATCGAGGAAGTTCAGGATTACTGTGAGGACTGGGACCTAGAGCAGCAATTACTACAGCAGCAGGATCACATGGGAAAGGTGGTAGTGCAACCCAGCAAACAGACCACAACTTGATCCTCATTAAAAATTTTCTCATGGAAAGTTCAAGGGAGAACTGGAAGAAGTCAAACTGTTTCAATCCCCTGCCCTGAAACATTTAATGACCATCTCCAAGGGCGATGGAAACTTTTAGAGGAAAATAATCAGAGTATGATCAGAGTAATGAAAAAGTTGAAATCAAAACATCAGAAGCAGACAAATCCTCAGACGAAGTTTGGAGTTGTAATCTGGCTCATGATTTTGCATGCTGAGAACGAATGAAAAGTCACTAAAGCTACAGTAATTACAGCATCCATGCATATGCTAGCAACTGAATTAATAAAAAAAGGGTTGGCGAGAACAAATTAAAATATAGTGTCTGGGGGAGGGGGGAACAGCTACTACTTTACACACTGCCCTGAATAACTGAGGATTTTTGCTCCATTTCAATAATAAAATTATCACAATTTGGATGGCAATGGACCATTGACCAAGTTTTCATTTTACACCATCTTTGAAAACAGGGTCGGAAAAAATTTCAAAGTAGCCATGTTAGTCTCTTGCAGCATAAAAAGGGTTGGGAAAGAAGTTGGCCACGGCTTGAAGGGTCATGGCAAGTCAGAGGAGGAAATACTGGATTTGATTGATCAATAGGCCATTTGAATATAAAGGAAATTCCATAGAAAGGAAGCTTTTCCTATGTCTTTTTTTCCATAGTTTTAAATCTTTTTTCTTTTTCTTTTGTTATTGTTGGATATTGTCAGTACTTGTGTGTCCTTTTCTTTCTAAGAGCCTTCTTAAATACATAAGCAATTATCAAACTGTTTACTTGTAATATTTTCTCTTAGCACAGCCTTAGCCTTTTCTCCAGAGATGCAGCTGAAGGCCTGGGAAGGTGCGGGGGGATGGGGACAGGCACACGCTTGTTCCACTTCTTCTACGCCAGGCCTTCAACTGTCTCCGGAGAGGCAGCTGAAGGCCTGAGAGGTCCTGCTCTGTAAGTCCTGCCCTCAGAGGGTGGACATCCCACCCCAGAAGTCCTGTCCACCTGGAAGTCCTGCTTCCAGCATCAGGAAACACCCAGTGTTGGAAAGCCTTTTAGTTTGCGCACTCAGGCGCACTCCAGTTTGCAGAAGTGAGCTTACAGTTGCTGGTGGGAAACCCCACCAAAGCATTTTGACAGAATGCATCTTATGGAGGACCCTGACCAAAGGAAGGAAGTACAGGCAAAAACTAACAGGTAAAGCAATATTCTGCCAGATTCACGTCTTCCTTTTCAATCCAGGAACTGGAGAACTAGTGGAGACAAAGGCCTGTTACAGACAGCCAAAATAAAGCTGCTTCGAGTCACAGTGGAGGTATGGTATTTCAATGATGCATGCATCCTAACAGTCCAGACACCACACCAAAGCCACGCTCCAGTCCTTAGGGCTGGAGCATGGCTTTGGTGAGACTTCTGGACTCTTAGGACGCATGCATCATTGAAACACCATATCTCCACTGTGACTTGAAGCAGCTTTATTTTGGCTGTCTGTAACAGGCCTAAGAAAGCTACAAATCTCAGAATCCCATAGCCTTGAGCCATGACACTTAAAGCAGAGTCAAATTGCATAAATTCTGCAGTGTAGAGGCAGCCCAAGATGATAAAGGGTTAGAAGCATACCTATGAGGAACAGTGGAGGAGTTGGATAGTTTGAATAACATGTCTTCAGATGTCTGAAGAGCTGTCATGTGGGAGCTTGTCATCTGCTGCTCCAGAGAGCAGAAGCTGAACCAAGGGGGTTAGATTGCAAGAAAGGAGATTCTGACTAAACTTTAGGGAAAACATCCTAAAAGGGATGCTAACTAAGGAACTGACTACTTCAGAAGGTGGTGGACTGTCCTTTGGAATTTTGGAAACATATGTTGGGTGGCCACCTGTCAGGGTTGCTTCAACTGTGAATTGTGTAGGGGATTGGATTAGATGTCCCTTTGTGTACATTCCAGCTTTAAAGTATTATGATTCTTGTTACATGAATTCTCTGAAGAAGTCCCTCAACATACAACCTTAAAATGCCTATAAATGGGATTAAATAAAAAGCATTTTCAAGATGTGCTACTTATCAGTTATAATAAAGGGGCTTTGCATAGTCAGTGTATTCCAAAATGACTCAAAGTAAAGTCAAATGTTCCAGTAAATGAACAACTCTTATATTTTCTTCTAAGACTAGCCTCTTCTTCAGAACAATAAATGTGTCAGTATACTAAGTTATAAGGCTTCAATTAACTGCTCCTATAAATAAACAATCTGTCCATTACAGTCCCATGGCTACCATTTTGGAGCTCTCTAAAAATAATCAGTATGAGTGACCTTAGAATTGGGACAAATGATATTTTAATGATACTTTAAAAAAAAATACCTCATTTTCATGGCAATAACTGGTCCTATAAGTAAAGTACCTCATGATTACAGCTGTGCGCTCAAGTATTTTATGTTTGCTTTTGGCTGCTGGGATCTATTCGTAAATGGAATCAATAAATTCTGCATAATACAGCATTTGAGACAGACAGACAATCCATCCTTAGCCAAGCAATTGTTGCTTCTACAACTGGCAAATATCCCAGGAGCATTGCTGGAGAAAAAGCCAACACAGCACAATACTGGGCAGCAGTATTTTATTGGATAAAATGTGTGCATGGTTGCAGAAATGGGAAAGCATAGGCTTGCTGTATCCCAACATGCCAATTATGATGCGCCCTGCCATAAAGTTTACACACAAACCTCTGCCTTTTATAGAAACTGATCATCAAAATTTGGATAGCACAGGTCATCTACCTCAGCCGTTGATCCTGAAACAATATCCTTATGAAGCCGAAACAGCACCATCCACAAAATGAAAATATCAGCAGTCTTTGGAAATTGAAGTACAAAATCTTGGGGGGGAGGGGGGGAGTGACCAGAACAACCCAGGTGGACTGTTGAAGGAAACAAAAAAACTCAGCATGACCACATTTTGCTGGAGATCTTAATTGTTTTCATTTGAAATGAATTTGTCCCCAAGGAATTTTTCAGACATTTTTCCTGGAGTGGCAATATCCCAATGCACACTGTTTCCCCCCTCAAATTTAACATATTTCAATGGCAGTTCTACTGTCCTGCTCTTGTTGGAGCAATTACTCTCAGAAGATCACCATGAGGTGAAGCCAACTTGACAACAGGAACAACAAACCTCATCAGGATACCTGACTCAAATACATAAATTGTACGGAGTTCCTGTTAACTTTCGAAGCAATCTAGTTACCATTCTTCTCTAACAAGCTTAGTTCACAGGATAATATTACATTCTTCATCACGTCCCATTGATAAAGTAAACTGTGCAGTTAACACAGTAATTTTTTTTACTAGATTTATCCTTCTTCTGCTCCTATTTTGGGGAAAATATGGCAATGATAGGCCACCCTTCCCATCAGATGCATGGAGGTTGGAAGCAGAGTAGGCAAATATAACCACCCTTCTCCGGGGTATTGTAGTCTCACCTTAATTGGCTCAGTTTATTCTTCCTACTTTGGTTCACACTTTCCTGCACATTTTTCTTCTGTAAATTTTTCCCCAGAAGTTAATGATTAATTAACATGACCTTTCATTCCAAACCATATTCTTTTCTTGCCTCATTATTCCTGGTTTCTATCAGCAAAATGAATTGGAATAAGTCAACACCAAAGTCCAGGTTGTGAAGACCTGTTAGGGTTGCTAAACACACTACAGCAGAGTCATGGAGATAAGGCAACAAAAATATAGTTTTACTCAGCAGAGGCAAAAATAGTCAAAGCAAAACATAGCAATATGGCTAGGTACAAACAGGCTTAGAAGAAATGCAAAACAAACTCAGCATAGCTTCCAGCATAACAGCATACAAACCCCAGCA
The DNA here is from genome assembly GCF_019175285.1 of Sceloporus undulatus. Classification (NCBI taxonomy): domain Eukaryota; kingdom Metazoa; phylum Chordata; class Lepidosauria; order Squamata; family Phrynosomatidae; genus Sceloporus; species Sceloporus undulatus. The sequence goes on from NW_024802934.1 coordinate 3,498,456, forward strand.
TAGAGAGTTCCCAGTATGCTCCCAAACTCCATGCAGACTCTCACAGCATTTGTAATCTGCTGATTGACTGCACCATAGTCACCTGACCTGATTGGCTAATTACCCTTCTAATTACAATGCAAGCTTACTAACATACGAGTTTATGACATGCGAGGGCTTCTATCATGCTCCTGTCACCCAAACGTCACCATTCTGCAACAGGAGCCTCCTGGTGGGAACGCGCCTGGTGCTATTAAAGGGAAACGCTTCTCTTTTCATCATGGAAGCATTCTCATAATTGTTAGGAAAAGGGCCCTTTTTAAATAACGATTTGATCCGTTATTAAAAAAGAGCCCCTTTTCTAACAATTATACTGACGTTTCAGTGATGAAAATGGAAGCGTAGCACCATGAGCGATCCCTCCAGGAGGCTCCCATCATAGTTTGGTGATGTTTGGCGACAGGAGCATGATGGAAGCCGTGTGATAAACTCCATAGTTTCACCTGCCTTTTACCACATCTTTATCCAGTCGCAACAGTGCAAACTTGCATACCCTGACATCCTCCACTTGTTTTTCTGAACTGAGACAATTGCAATTCAGCAGCCTGAATCTTATAGTAATCCCAAGTAGAATCGATCTATTGAATCATTGTTCAGTCGTTAGACAACACGTACTAGCTGGAACTACCAGTAGGATTCAAGTCAATTATTATCTTTGAGTGTAAAAAAGTAATGTTGGTAGAATAATAATTTCTAATCCTTTCTTCTAGGTACCATGGCTGCACTGTGCATCTTGGCAGTGCCAAGAAAATAACCACATATCTGATTAGTGGCAAAGAAGATGGAAACTAACTCAGGCAGCATAGAACTGCGGGGGGGGGGGGAGATAGAGAGAGACTTGTTACCTTCTCAGAATTCTAGTCCTATACTATATGCATTATGCTGGAGGCCTGGAAAGGCAGCAGCTGTTTTCTTTTCCCAGCTGTACCACTGGATATCCCAGTCTCTCTGCCACTAATTGGCTGTGAGGGTGCACCCTAGCACTGCCAAGGTATGTTGTGCTGGAAAACAATATTGTCAAAGGAGTTGCTGGACAATAACCATCAAAGTACATATGCTGGCTTAAACAAGAGCTACACCAGTATCAGAATCCTGCCCAGTAATGATTCTGTGACTTAAAAATTATGGTTTACTCCACAAGCCTTCTGAAACTAGCACTCTGGGTTCTGATTTAAATTCTGATTACATTATTTACAGAAAAATGGAAATGATAGGTCCTTAATTCCACAGTTCTGGAATTTGGGGTACTCCCCCCCTCCATCAGGGGATCAGAGCTTTAAGTCCTTCAGTTTTCAAAACAGTAGATTGCTGGTGATTATATACCCTAAGTAGGACTCCTTGACAATTGTATACAGGAAGGATAGAATTCTTGCTATCCCTCAGGAAAGCCATGTCCTTTAAGTGGAAAACAAAAAAGCCCAAACAACAGTTACAGTTATCTGTTTTTGAATTGCAAAAGGTTAATAATAATAATAATAGAACATATAAAGGATGAAAAGGTTATATGGTGACATGCTCAGAACTATGTATGTGCACTTTAAAAAGAACAAGTCTCTACAGCTATTTTAATCTTTTAAAGGGTTGTTTTCCATAGAAGCCATTTGCAAAGTAGAAAGGTTTGGAATAGCTGGTGGAGAATTATTTGTCAGATTGGAAGATTCTTATATCAACTGTGTATTGTATATGGATGTTCAAACAAAAGATGTTTTAGAGCCTATTGAAGGCAAACAATTCAAATAATTTAAGTACCTCACCTATATTTTCCTGAATCTTTGAATAAATATTTGACCTTTCCCAAACTTTTTTTCCTTTTACTGGCTGTTTCTTCCTTTTCCTTCTGTTAGTAATTCTAACAAAACAGATCTCTTAAAACCAGTTATGATTAATAGTACATTGTTCCGGTTCACATAGTAGCCTCTGCATGGATAGTTCAGGGTTTGAAAAATGTTCGCTCCTAGAATCCCACAGCCAGCATGGCCATTTCTAAGTTCTGAAGCTGTATGTGAGAAGGACCTGACTGTATACTATATGTAAAAAGCTGGGTGGGAATAGTGTGATGCATTCATCAGTGGTGATACTCAGTGCAGACACAATCCCTAATCATGTACCGGAATCAATCCATTAAGTGATGCCTGAATAGAACTATAGTGGATTGGCTGATGCCACAGTGCTAGATAGTCCACCGGTGACTCCAGGATTCTTTCAGTGATAACAACATCATTGCTGTACCTTCCTTCCCTGCACACATACAAAGCCATTCCATGACTGGTGGAGAGTTGTGGGTCAGAAAAATGTCCTTGTAGCTAGACAATGACATCATCTGCTGAGACTCCTGAAAGACCCTCGGCAGATGATTTAGTCACTTCACATCTGACTACAAGGACATAGCCAGACTTCTTCAGTCTCCACCTCCATGTACCATAGAGGGACTGCAGTGGTTCAATAGTAAGCATGGTGGGTAAATGGTCAATTGTAGTGCAGTTCTGCATGTGTAATTAGTTTGTTCGACTGTGCCATACAGGGTTCTGGCAGTGGTGTGTGTGTGTGTGTGTGTGTAAATCTTTAGACAGTTTCCCTCAGTTTTCTACCAGTATAAACAGGACATCACTCTGCTTTGTAATCACCTGAGACTTTGATTCAAAATAAATCTAATTCTACAAAGATCTATTTCTTTGTCCTGAACAGGTATTCACAAAGGATGTATGAGGAGGCTGAGCACAGTAATCCAACCACCTTCCATCATCATTCTCTACCTATAGAGAGTAAGAGTCTGTAGAGGAGATTTAGTAGTCCTTTAGTAGTTCATTTATTTATAGGATGCCTACTCAATGTGATATTCTGACAACACAAAGATAAGGGACAGGGAGCAGGGAGGGGTGGGGGTGGATAAAAAATGCCCTTCCCTCAGTCTGGGTTTCTAGCTCCTGAAATTGTCATTATATGATTTACCCCATCTATGAATGCCTGAATCAAGTGCCTAGACACAGTATTTAATTAGTGTTTCAATTATCTTTTAATATTTGCACATCAAGTTCAGTAAAGAGCAGGCAGCTGAGTTTTGAGACAAGTGGCTGTGGCATCAGCGCTTTCCCAAGGGATGGCTTATTTGAAGGTTAACAATTCAAGCAAAAGCTGTTAATCAGCGTAAATACTTTTGGCTGGAGATATCCTCACTGAGAACAAATGGCTGGTTCCTTTGATCTTAATGAACTAAGATGCATTTCACACATCACAGCAGCTGGCAGGTCCTACACTACAGCAGTTGCCAAGCACAGAGAGGTCATGTGCCTGTCAACAACATGCTGTGTTTGCTGGATTGCCATTATGTGGCTAAAATGCACCAAAAGATATTTTGGACATCAAGAAATTAGGTCAGTATCACCTCTGTGTTAGAGAGCAGGCCTCATCTGGTCTGGCACCTGTCCAAAAGCCATTTCATTTCCTGTGTGAAACTCCTTTGTGAAGCAGCAGTGATGTCAAAAGGGGTGTAACATCATTGTGATTGTGCCCTTCACAGCCAGGATAAATAAATCAGTGCTCAGTATCATAGAAGGACCAAATTATAGAACTGGAAGAGACCAGAAGGGCCTCCAGTCCAACCCCCTGCCATGCAAGAAGAGACAATTAAAGCACTCCTGACAGATAGCCATCCAGCCTCTGCTGAAAAACCTCAGAAGGAGGAGATTTCACCACACTCCTAGGCAGTATATTCCATTGTCAAGCAGCTCTTACCATCAGGAAGTTCTTCCTGATGTTTAGATGTTATCTCTTTCTTCTAGTTTGAATGAACTGCTCCATATCCTAGTCTCTGGAGCAGCAAAAACAAGCTTACTCCATCTTATATTTGAGAACCTTTCAAATATTTAAACATGGCTATAATGTCACATCTTAGCATTCTCTTCAGCTAAACACACACAGCTCCCTAAGCTGCTCCTCATAGATCATGGCTTCTATTAGGTCACCTTCCTCTGGACATGTTCTAGCTTGTCAGCATTCTTCTTGAATTGGGGTGCCCAAAACTGGACAAAGTATTCCAAGTGAGATCTGACCAAAACAGAATAGAGTAGTACAGTGAGTCCTTGGTATCTGCTGGGTTCCAGGACCCCTTGTGGATACCAAAGAGCATGGATGCTCAAGTTCCATTAAACACAACGGTATAGCAAAATTGAGTTTCTTGTGTAAAATGGCAAGTCATGATTTGCTTTTTGGAATTTAGATTTGATTGGGATCTTTTCTTTTCTTTTCTTTTATGCCTTAGGAGTACTATAAAGCCTCTGCCTTTTTTACTTGATTCCACTTAAACTGCAACAGCAACATCCTGTGGAATTCTGGGATTTGTAGTTTGGTAGGCACTAGAGCACTCTGACTGAGAACTCTAAATACCCCTCCCTAAACTGCAAATCCCAGGATTTCATAGCATATCGCCATGACAGCTGATGTGGAATCATAGCATTATAAGTGTAGTGTGAAAGGGCTCACAGAATGCCAAATAGGCTTAACATTTCAGTGGTTTGGATGGATGAGGATCTAGGACACTGTTGGGCATGTAAAAAAATGCCAGGGATGGAATTTACATGTGCAACCCTGCCCCCCTTTAGTTGCATTTGATTAACAGGCCAATGTATGCATAGGAATTCTGATGCTTTTTTAAGCATAGAAATAAAATACAATGATTTTTAAAAACTTTAAAAAACCCTAATCAGAATTCCTATGCACACATTGGCCTGTTATTCAAATCCAAACGAGAGGGTTTCCATGCCTGAGAAAATATTTGATCACTGGTCTCCAGAGTTGTAGTCTAACTCTCAAACCACCACACCACACTGGCTTTCACTTGGGGTCATGCATAACCCCAATTAATTGTTCTGGTTCACCATGAAATATCTTGAGAAACCCCTAGTGCTACATTTTTCCCCCCAGACAGCATTCAGGTTTCTTTTACTGAATTCTATTCTTAGTGGGAGGGAAAGATGGGGCACAAATGTAACAGATAAATTATAAATAATATAATTTTCCAACCCCAAGAAATATGGGGAATAGGTTTATGCTGCAGAGAGATACAGGGTTGCACGTTGGTGTCTTTGATAGAATCCCTATGCTATGTCTGAATCTTATTTTTAATTTTAGGTAATGTAGACCTGTTGAATCAATGGGATTTACCTCTGTGTTGATTTACCATTCAAGCCTTGATTCAATGGGTTCAGTCATTGTGGGTCTAACCAATAGCATCCAGGCCATTATACATTTGGCCTAAATCACTCTTCTGAGTCACCGGTAACAGTCATATTTTTGATGGACTTCTGAGGGTCTAGTCTAGTGGAAGCTAATATTGCACACGTAAATAAAAGTCTTTAAAGGGCCAAATTGTTTCAGTTCAAAACATCCAAAAATCAGATGATGTAACAATGCTTTTAATGGAGTTGGCTTCATTTATTTGAGCTAATTTTTTTTACAGAATGCAAAGTGCGATTGCTGTAATTATTATTCTTATAGATTTTTAGCATGCAGTTCATTTTAGACTCCTCATTTACTTGGTTTTGTTCCTTTTCTATCTTGCTCATCCTCTGAGAAGCTCAGCTTAAACATACAGCAGCCTAAATTCAATTCATACCCTCAACTGTCCCAGTTTCTCTCCCCTCCTCCCATTTTCTGCCTTTGTGCTCAGGTTACTTCAGTTGCTGCAAACTGAACTCAAAGTGCAGTAGCTTGTAATCAGTTCATCAGAGGAGAGAGGAGACAAAGGATGGATCTTGCTGATGGGTCCAGTAAATCACTACAGCCTCTTCTAGATTGTCTTTTCTTCCTCATCAGCAATATTTGTCCTCTTAACCACATTCTGATGTTACTTGGTACACTTGCCCCAGTTTTCATCTGTGGAATGTTAGAGCACAGTTGTTAGTCTCCAGCTAAATTGATCAAATCAATGAAACTTGCATAAGTGTTGACTTCTCAAGTCCCCATTGATTCAATGGACTTACTCTAACATTTTAGGTTAGACAACTAATGCTATGCTTACAAACAGGAAACAGTGTGAGAATTTTAAAAGGGGTGCTTGAATATGCAAGCACCCCTACCTGAATTATCAAAAGCAGAACTGAGGAAGGACATAATGCACTTGTAGAAGGCCTCCCCTTTTGATTCTATGACATCCCTTCTCATTAGCTGTCTGTCTGTTGCTGTCCAATTCCTTTCCTCCAAGAACAAGCAAACAAAACCTCTTGCTGTGGGGAAGTGGTATGGATCAGAGGAGGGCTCCAATTTAGCCCTGTGAGACACCTTGGCTGGCAGCAAAGGACACATGGAACATGTTTTATTACTGGAGAACCATGGCTTGGTGTACAAGCCTCAGAATCATGTAGAAGAAAATGATAATGCTGTATGATTGGAATTCATATTTATAACCTTTCAGGAATTGGGTACAGATCCTAACTTATAAAAAAAATCAGGATCCCTTCCAGCTATAAAGTTCTTGATTCTAAAGGGCTCATTCACACTGGTGGCATTGCTCTGGAACGAACTGGTCAAATTCGGGGGGCTCCCTCCCAAATCTCTCTGGAAGCAAGTGCTGACTACCAATCAGGAGCATTTTAACACGAATGCCCTCTTGGAGAATTCGGGTTTAAGGTGAAGGTGCCTGGCTGTCAATCAAGTTAGTTCCGCGATGGTCATAGGTGACGTTTCCAACACTGATAGGGGCATCAGAAGTGTGCTTTCCACCCCTCCTTTTTTTTTAAAGGATTGTCAAATTTAAAAACCTCTAGGGTGTGTGTGTGTGTGTGTTGTGGGTATTTGGGTCAGTGTTGTAGATTATTATCTGCCCTTGGCCCCATTTTCAACCCCAAAATGAAAGCTAGTGCCATCTCTGTAGCCTGCATCCCACTCCCTTGGCACCCCAGAATGCCTCATACACAGGTAATAAGAATAACAACAACAACAACAATAAAATTAATTCCTCACCTCGGAATGCCAGAAAAGGATGCTTTTTAAAAAACTTTCCCTAGGCTACCCCTGAATTCCTTAGAGACAGTACAAAAGCTGTATCAATTTACCAATTTGCCTAACTGGAAAGAGAAGCATTACATTCGCATTCTAACATTCATTCACTTTGGAGCAGTTGTTCCAAAGGAAAAAATAGGCTACCTCTGAAACCAGTAGCAACAGCTGTATCAATTTGCCAAGTTGTAACATTCAGCATTGCAGCAGTCATTCCAAAGGAAAAAATAGGCTACCCCTGAAGACAGTAGCAACAGCTGTATCAATTTGCCAAGTTGCAACAGTATATTCGAATTCGAATTCATTCTCATTGCAGCAGTCATTCCATATATAAAAAAATAAAATCCAAAGGAAAAAGGTCTCTGCCAGATAGCAGAGGCATCCCTTGCTGTAGTGCCCTGACTTGCCCTGAATTGACCCTTACTCCTGCTCGCGATCTATCTATATATCTATGTATCTCTCTTCCTCCTCCTTCCTTCAGACCCTCTCCTTCCTCGGGGATGCCCATTGACTCTTTCTCCCAGCTTCTTCATCATCATCATCCTCTTCCTCCTCCTCCTTCATCACTTTCTCCACCCCCACCTCTGAAGCCCAAAAGTCACCCCTTTGCATCCAGATTCAGCTCTTTCCTCCTCCTCCTCCTCCCTCCCTCCCTCCCTTCTGATGATGGGAGGGAATGCCCTGCCCTTTGCCCACCCTCTGACCTAAATCCCTCCCTCAATTTGCCCCGGTCATGATCGGGCGCAAGTTCATATTTCACAGAACCGGGGTTTCTCAAAAGAAACGCTATTTGCGCCGATTTCTTTTAACCCGCTCTAAGGGGCATTTGCCACGGAACGGGTGTGCAAGCCTCTGATTCGCTTGTGGGGGATTCGGGGTGAATATGAACTTCACATGCAAGAATCAGTTTGAAAACCGGTGTTTTTCGTAGTCTGAACGGCCCCTTAGGATTCCTGTAAGGAAACCTATCACTAGAAGTGCCTGAGGCAACACTTTTCAAAGACTTGACAGCAGACAGCTGATAGCCAATAACAATTTATTGATGTGTTTTAATGGCATCTGGGATAGTCCAAAAAAGCTCAGGCCTTGAGCAAGAATGATTCATCTTTTACCTTTCTCTTCCATCTCTCTAAGGAATGGGCTAATTGTGTCTTGAGTGAGAACAACAGAGACAAGTTGAATCTGTAGCCACTGGAGTGAGTGAGAACAACAGAGACAAGTTGAATCTGTAGCCTGCATTGGAATAGCCAGTTGTGGGTGGAGAGGGGAGGAGAATTGGGCTTGTCCTGCTACGTGACTCCTATAATACAGGAATTGAAGTGCAGAAGCTTTTTGCAATTTAACAGTTGTGCTGTTCAGAGCTGATTCATTGGTTTTGTGCATCAATGAAAACCTGTACTACAGTAATAGGGCTGCAGCAGAATGGACACAAAGTTATCTGATAACTACTGTCCAAAAATGCTTTTATCTTGTCAAAACACAACTTTTTAGCTTTGTGTGATACTGTCCAGAGGCTTAAGTGAGAGGTTGAACAGACTGCCCCTAGGGGGCTGCCTGCAGCAGCCCCTTTCAGCGCCAGATCAGGGCCACGGCAACTACATGTCGTGGCCCCAATCTGGCATTTCCTTGGTCCAAAAAGGAGCCACAAAAAGCAGCTCCTTTTTGTGCCACGGAAAGGGTGCCTTTGCTGCCATGGCAGCACCTTCTGGTGCTCCTTTTGGCACTGCATCATCTCGACACAGCACCAAAGGAGAGCTGTAACACCGCCTCCAATGTGGTCGAGCACATGGCATGATGACAGCATCAGGGCATGTGCCATGTGGACACTATTGCTTCACTCTGCCCTGAAGCCGCCATTTATTGGCAGGCTGTCAAGGCTGTGAGGTAGTCCTCTCTCTCTCTCTCTCTCTCTCTCTCTGTGTGTGTGTGTGTGTGTGTGTGTGTGTATAAACCATGAAAGCAACATAAATCTTCAATGATCTGCTTCTAAAATATTGAATCTTGGGTAGGTGGCATTTAGAGTCCATGAAACATTTCAGCACTTCAAAGTAGGGTGCAAACTTGCTGTTATGTGCCTTCAAGTCATTTCCAACTTATGGTGACTCTGAGGGGAATTTATCACAGGCTTTTCTTGGCATAATTTGTCCAGAGGAGGTTTGCCTTTGCTTTACTCTGAGGATGAGAGAGTATAACTTGCCTAAGATCACCCAGTGGGTTTCCATGGCTGAGTGGTGATTCAAACACTGGTGTCCAGAATTGTAGTCCAAGGCTCAAACCACTGTACCACACTGGTTCTCAGCGTGCAAGCACATAACAATATTTTATGTGTCATTTCCCATTGAATAAGCTGGCTACTGAGATCCTTCAGCCTTTGTTGAAGGCCTCTACTGATTGTTATCCCTGTCCTTTGCCAGAAGAGGACAAGTACCTAACAGCAAAGGCTGATGTTTGCTCTCTTTGAGCATTAGAACCCCAAAGTATCCTCTTGGAGTGTTCCAGGTGCTTAACTCTCAAATGACACATATAGTTTTTGAAGTGAGTACAAAGGTTCTTACCCAGGCATCAAGTAAGCAGCTGGGCAATTGTTTGGAAGGAATAATTTCTTCAGTGAAGTTGTTTCAGATTAATGCTGAAAGACTATGGTTTGCTTAATACCACCTCTTGAGACCTTGCTTGAGGAGAGCTTTGATCTCATTCAGATTCATACTTTAATCAAAAATATATTACAGTTAATATATTAAAGGTTTCTCTATAAGTTAGATACAAGAAAGCTGAGTGCTTTCCATGGGTCTCACAAATCAGTCTAAGCTGAAACACAATGATCTAAATCCAACTGTTAGTCCTCAAACTAAAGTAGATCCATGGAATCAGTGGAAACTACTTAAGTGTAGACTCATGAAGTCCTTCTTGATTAGTGCATCTACTCTAGATGAGACTCAGAACTGGATTTAGGCATCTTTGTCCTTTAAATAGAACAGACGCATGTAGCTTAAAACTGACAAGCTGTAAAGAAACTATCAGAAGATTTCTGGCATCTTGAGAAAACTGAGTATAGATGTTGATGTTTAAGAAGCAGATGGAGATGTCAAACCAGAACAATTCATGCAGAACACCAAAGGAGGGGGCTCAGTTTGTGCAGAGAATGCTATGCTAAATGATCCCCCTTTAAAATATTTCATGTAGAAATATGGGCATTGAGTTTACTGATATGCAACTATAGCCCCCTCTTCCAAAAAAAAAAAAAAACCCTTTGCATTTCCATTGTTAATGGGAGGACCTTTAATACCCTGCAACTTGTTTTGCTCCAATATGGGACACCTGTGCTCATCTGAATTAGCAACAGCCAGAATCAAGAAAAAGAAAATTCAGCTATAGAATCTTTTAGCTGGATTTCACAGTTTTTAAGCTGCTAGATAACAGTGTTTTCTGAAAAGCATCCTCAGTAGGTGATAATTCCAAAAAGAGGTCATCTCTTTTAATTGAAAGTAACTTGCAAATATCTACAATGCAGCAAGAATACATAATGAAGCTGACAAAGCACTTTAGAAATAAGGTTTAGAAGGATTACTTCTCATCTCACGTCTTATTATTTTCATCAACACTGTTGGAACAAGTATTATTCAGGTCTACAATTTTATGACTAAGGGAAACAGTATACAGGTATGTAACAAAGATGTGAAAGATATACAATTTACAATATACAGGAGATAATTAAGATACATATATTAAACATGGCATAGATACACATGCATTATACATAACACAGATATTGTGTATTTATCTTTCTTGCAGCATGGAAGCATATATCTGCCTGAGGATACTGAAATGCATAGCAAATAATGAATTTATTTTTTATTTGACTGGCTAGATCAAAAGCAGGGGAAAACTATATAGAAATAGCTTCTACTTCTGCAGATGGTTTAGGAGAAAGTTATCCATTTAACTGGGGTTTAAATAATTTTCTTAGTATAAAAAATAGCCAGTGGTGGCAGTTCATGCTGAGAGTACAAACATCTTACCTTCAAATGGCAAACCCCCATTAAGTCTGCAAGCCCCCCTCCCCGTGTAAATTGGATATAGGGCCATACAATCTTACAATATGAGACCATTCATTTGAGACAGCTGGTTTACTCATCAATTCTAAAAACTTGTTGGCAAAGAATTTCCTGTTCCAAGCCCCAAATTTGTAAACTGAAAAATATCTCCATTGTCCCACCCCATCCCCTGTCAACAGATTGCCACCTACTCTAACTTTAACAGGACATAAAAATCCTGAAATGCCTTTGGACCTGTACTACTCCTAGTGTCTGGGAATAAAGAGGAAAGTCAAATGAATCTTTGTTTTACAAATTCTGTCTGGGAGATGGTTGACAAAAATAGCTTTTTAAAAAAACAAAAAGCCTTTTTTTGAATTCTCTGTATGCCTGTGTCTACATATACTGGTAAATTACCACAGCAAGAAGATTGTCCTTGGAAGTGATAATAGGTAGCTGACAAGCCAAAATGATGACTTTGACAGTCAAGGGAAACAATTTTAAATTGTAGAGGGGGTTACCTAGCTACATGGTGTAATATTAAGCAGGGAATCTAACATAGTGTACAGAGGAAAGAATGATATGTAGCATCACCTCTGTTTTAAAACCTAGATTTGACAATATATATAGTCAATACAAATGTAAGTACATTTATAAAACAAGAATCTATCCCAAGCAGTGAACACAAACCATAAGATAAAGAAATGAACAAGACTGTAGCTTGACTCTTTATATTAAATTTTCTGATATGCCCAAAACCTGTGACAAAATAAAAATGGAAATACCTTATCCATTTCTGGATGGCACTGAACACTGGCAAATTGGAGTGTGTCCAGGATGACTTGATCTGTGTTTTAGCAATTATGTCCTCTTAGATCTGTTTTGTCAATACAGTGCTACCTAATAAAAATTAAATTGTGGAAAAGTGCTGCTTTGAGTTTTTTTTAAAAAAAACTCAGCAAACTGCTTGCACTTCAATAGTGGCAACCAAAACTAAGGAAGACAATGCTAGAAACCCTGCACTGTGGTTGTACCTTAACTGTGGATCTCTTTGCTCTAGGAGTTTAGCATGGTACTTTGCAGTTTGCTTTTCTGTTGTCTTTTCACAATTATATTTATTCTTATTGGCCAATTTCTTTTTGTCTGCAACTCAGTCATGCTTATTAGCTTGTTTCTATATACTGATTGGACTTAATTGTTTTCAAAAACTATTTTAGGAATTCTATATTTGTAGCTACCTTGGGCTTCTGTGAACAGAAAGGCTGGATGTAAACCAACTTCAATAAATTATATTTTAAAAAGTCAAAGACCTAAATTAGTATAAAATGAGTGGGGCCTTGTAACAACAAGCAGAGTGGGGGTGCTTCCTCTCAGAATTGCACCCATTCTCTCTTCCCACTCTCCCTGTTTTCTCCCTCCAACAGTCAATCAAGGCTCCACATCTATCAAGTGTATTCAGTTCTAATTTTGAGTGTTCTGGTGTTTTTTCTGTTCCATTTTGGAGTTTTGTTCAAGGGTGGATGTCATGACATAGACACTGTTGTGTCCAGTCAATGAGCTACATGAAAATACTTGAGGTGGCAACCTGGGGTTAGGCAAGGCTGCATTTTATCACCCTATCTGTTTAACTTGTATGTTGAATGTATCATACATAAAGCAGGATTAGACTCAGAGGAAGGTGTGACAACTGGAGGCAGGAACATCAACAATTTAAAATATAGATGACATCATACTGCCAGTAAAAATAGCAAAGACTTGGAATGATGACTGAAAAAAGTCAAAGAAGAAAGTGCAAAGGCAGGTGTACAGTTAAATATTCAGAAAACAAAAATAACGAGCACAGGTGATTTGCATAACTTTAACGTAGATGATGTCTGCACTGGAATAGTTCAAGATTTTCCATACTTGGGCTCAGTCATTAATAAGAATAAAGACTGCAGTCAAGAAGTCAGACGAAAACAGGGAGTGGAAGGGCAGCTGTGCAAGAACTAGACAAGATTCGGAAGTGTAAAAGGATATAATTGATTACTAAAATTGGGATAGTCCATGCCGTCATATTTCCATTTCTATGTATGGTTGTGAAAGTTGGACAGTGAAGAAAGCTGATAGAAAGAAAATATACTCATTTGATTATGTGGTACTAGAGAAGAGTTCTATGGATACTATGGAGGCTAGAAAGATCATTAAATAGGTTCTAGAGCAAATCGAGCCTCTACTCTCCCAAGAAGCCAAGATGACTAAACTGAGACAGTTGTATTGCCTGGGAGGCCAGTGCAAGGAATCACACAAGCCAAAGCTGGAAGAAAGGCCACAACTTTATTATAACAGCAAACAATTGGTAGGGTTGGCCAAAAGCATAAGGTCAGGATCTGAAATATTGAACAACCGCTTGCCTGGTAACTGCCAGGCATTGGGATGACCTAGGGGCTAAGGAACGCCACTGGCAGCCAAGAACCAGCCGCTCGCTTGTTCTCTAAGCCCCTAGTCACTGGGAGGCGCACCCTCATTGTGGCCCCCGCAATGGCCACAACGCATGCCCTGCTCGCCCCCGGGTCCCAAATGACTCCCAAACCAGTGCTCAGTAGCCCTGGTATCACACCAACAAGATCCATGGCCTATGCTGCCGCCCCAGAAGTTGTGACTTAAACCACCAACCCAACGGAGGGAGGTTGGGAGAGCTGAGAAGCAAATGGTGTCGGTGCCCATGTGCGTTGCCTATATACAGGCCCAGGCCCCGGCCAAACAAAATGGCGGCGGCTCCTCCTCCAATGGGCTGCCCTGGAGGACTGGAACCGCCTGCCCTAGAGCGGCACGGAATGGAAGGACCGCGCCTTCCGCTCTGCGCCACCAACAGGAGTGAAGGGTTCGCCCCAGCAAGGCATCCAGGGGCGATTGATCCCGCCAGCTCCCGGCTGCAAAGCGGCCTGCCCGGTGAGGCGGGCGGCCGCTCCTTTTGGCCATATCATGAGAAGACATGATTTACTAGAAAATACAATAATATTTAGTAACATAGAAAGGTGTAAAAAAAGAGAAACACTGCATTCCAGATGGATGGACTCAATCAAGGAAGCCTTGGCCCTGAGTCTACAAAACCTAAGCAGGGCTGTTGGTGGAGGGCTCTCATTCATAGGGCCACTGTAAGTCAAAGCTGATTTGATGGCAATTACAAACAAGTCTATAGCAGATGACAGTTCTTTATCTGATAGCTCACAGTGTCTCTCACAGTAAGTGGCAGAACTTAAACAATGGATCCTATGTAGAGTATTCTAGGATCAAAACTCTTGCTCCTCATGGCTGCATAACAAGCCCCCTGGGCTGAAGTTTCCTTCTTTGTTCCCTAGAGTGAGATCACTGGAAGAGGGATCCCTGAGGCTGTATGGGGCAGAATCAAACAAAGGAGATTGGAGAGGTGTAACCCATCTCTGATATCAACAGCTAAAAAAAATCTAAATAAGCAAGTTGTTAAAAGGAAAGTTGAATCCTTTGGTCTGTTCTGAGATGCTGGTTTCTTCCCAGACTTGAATTGACAAGCTAAACTATCTATCAGGGTCTGCTAAACACAACATAACCCTTTCAGTGCCATTGGACAGATGTTAACATTTGATGCTGATAGAGTCTCGAACCCATGTGCCTGGTGATGGGAGGCACATTCACTACAGTATACTAGCTCCTTCTCACACACTTCTCGGAGTTTTTCCTCCAGCTTAATAAATATTCCATGACCACAAGTTCTTGTTGGGGCACCCCACCACTTTGGGGCCTCTGCAAAACCTAGGATATGTATACTTCCCATTGTGCATAGGATCATTTTGGCTTCAAGTCTATGAGCATGGGGAATCTTGAACAAGAGATACAGTGAATAACTATAATAAACTCCAGTTCTACAAGAGCTTGTATACTCGTAGTTAAGGCATAATAGAACTGTCAGTCCTCTCAGTCATTTTGGTATGTCTTTGAAAACTGCCAGATTTTCAGTATTTCTATGTTCTTTGTTGCCCAAGCATTTCAGAATGACATTTGTAATCCAGGAGTATTTATTAACCCATTTCCAACAACACAAAAAAGTGGGGTCTTTTTGATTTGACTTTAATGAATCAAATTAATGTACCGGCACATTTGAATTTCTAACCCCAAATTAGCATGACCTATTGCCAAGGCAGGGAGTCATACAGAAAAAGAAGAAATATGCCACTATAATGCAAGGAGCAGATTTATGATGAATTCAACATTGAAAATGCTTTTGGTCTACTGAAGCTCTTCTGGTAGTCATAGTCCTGAATATCTTTTTCCCCTGGGTAAGAAGAAGCAAATGATGGTGTGAGGCAGAAGTACCAATGCAGCTACAGGTACTTTCTCTTTTATATGCCAAGAGAAAATATTAACAATTCCAGGGACTGTGGCAACAATATACATCTCCTGAATAACAGCTGCAGCTGGAAAGCCCATCCATCCATTTCACCACTCTGCTTGGATGATTTCCTCACTAACCATGCAGAGAAAGCACCAATAAAGGTACCTCATACTGGCAACATAGTCTCTCCCTCCCAATGTCTACTTACTCAGTTGGAGACCATTCCTTCTCTATTGTATGGGTGGGAATAGCAGCTTTCTTCAATCTGACTTTATCCCTGAGGATGTAGGGTTCGGTGATACCCTAGGAATCTTCGTCATCTGGATGATGATGATGATGATGATGATATTTATTTTTTACCTATCTCTCTCTATGGCAGAGGACCACAACAGGAAACCACAAGCAGGAAACCACAACAGATTAAATACACAACCACAAAGAAGCTATAAAACCAATGCACATTATAATCAATCGATTAATACTTTGAAATTTAGTTTTTACAAGTCTGGATAAATCTGTTGAAAGAGACTGGGTTTTTACAGCTATTAAATGCACACAGCATATCCAGCAAACAAATCTCCAGCAAGTCATTTCACAATTGGGGTGGGAATGGCAAAGAAAATGGCCTCTGGATAAGTGAGCCTAGTTTTGGCTTACTGAAGTGGAGGCCCTGCAGAGGACCTGAATGTACAAGTAAATTATGTGGGAAAATGCAATCCTGTAGGTAACCTGGACCCAAACCATGGAGCTTTAAAGGTAATAATCAACACTTTGTACTTTGCCAAAAAAGGAAATGGCAACCAGTGGAGCGATTTTAATATTGGTTCTGGCCTTATTACAGTTGATATTGTACATTTATGGTCATTGAAATACAAATTTAAATGAGTATGTGCAGCTCAAGGCAGAAAGAGCAACATATTATCTAAAGAGGCAGTGGGATGATAACCCAAATCTCCCCATTAGAGCAGCTGTCCTACAACATGAGGAAGAAAGTGTACTCACAGCAGCATTTGCATTGACAAATAGTCCTAGAGTTATGACAGAGAAAAGTTTTTTGACTGCTATCTCTTTTAGTCTTTGCATGCATCCCTGGCACTCTGGCTTTGTTTCTAAGTACCAGATCTGAATATTCATCATAATAAGTCAGACTTTGGAGTCCTCTTTCCAGCATTACTTTGGAGGAAGATAACTTGTGAACAGGGCTAATGTACAAGGGCATGCTGAAATGTTCTCAGCCCAATTAACTTCCCAAAACCTGAGCATAATTTTGTCATTATAGCTTGAAAGAGTATTCTTTTATATTGTAAACTGCCAATTTGCAGGATCATAGCTCTAATTTCTTATTTTTCAAATCACTGACAGAATCATGTCAGCAAAAAATGTGGAATTCTCAAGTACTAAACTCTAGGCCAGTGATGGCAAACCTATGGCATGCGTGCCAGAGGTAGCACTCAGAGCCCTGTCTGTGGGCACACATGCTGTAGCTCCAGCACAGAGTTTGCCAGAGTTTCTTACTAGAAAGTCAGAGGGACGTCGCACTTTGCAATAAATAAGTGGGGTCTGGGTTGCATTTTGAGCACTCGGTCTGTAAAAGGTTCACCATCACTGCTCTAGGCTATCATGAAGTTCCTGTTCCTGAAGAATAAAACTCCAATGGAAGTCCAGGAATGTGTGATGCAAACATTATGTGACAAGTGTCTGTTATACTCAATTGTGAAGAAATGGTGTGCCAATTTTCAGCATGGAGATTCTGATACTGAAGATGGAGCAAGGTCTGGGAGGCCTTCAACAGTGTCAATTCCTAAAATTACTGAGTGTGTGCCTGACTTGATTTTGGCAGATCAGCAAATCTCAGCTAAAACCATTGCTGAGACAGTAGAGAAATCTTGGGAATGCACTGGGTTTATGAAAATCATGAGCAGTTGCCTCTGCAGACTCTGTCAGCCAGATGGCTGCTGAAATATTTGAATGCTGAGCAGAAATGAAATCAAGTGGATACCTCCAAGCTGATACCGCAGCATTTTGAGTGATCTGGTGATATTTCTTTTTTTTAACAACTCATCATTATGGATGAAACATGGCTACATCATTATGATCTGGAGATCAAACAACAATCTTTGCAGTGGCAGCACTCAGGTTCTCTGTGGCCAAAGAAATTCAAGACTCAAAGGTCAGCAGGAAAGGTCATGACCACTGTTTTTTGGAATGAGGGAAGTATTTTGATAACTATCTTTAGAAGGCAAAAAGAGTTACTGCAGAATACTGCTCTAACTTGCTGTGCTGATTAAAATAGGCACTGAATGAAAAAAAGCAAGGGATGCTGTGGAAAGGTGTTCTCTCTCTCTCTCTCTCTTTTTTTTTTTTTTGCAGGGCAATACACTTGCTCACAGAGCTGGCAAGAAGATAGATATCTCAAGAATTTGGGATATGAGTGTATAGACCATCCACCCTATTTACCAGATCTTGTTCCATCTTATTATTTCCTGTTTCCAAACCTTTAAAAGAAAGAATTTTTTGAATGAGTCTGAGGTGATAGCAGCAGCAGAGCAGTATTTCAGTGACTAGACTTCAGAATTCTTTTTCCCTCTTTGGAAAGGTTAAAGGAACTTGAGAAACAGTGTGCCAAGTGCATTGAACTTTGGGGTGAATATGAAGAATAGCATATATGTTTCATGGTTCTAGGCCATTCCCTTCTTGCTTGGGCTAAAAACTTTTCAGGATATCTTTATATTAATCTTGGCAAGGAAAAGAGGACAAATTCCAGTACTGTGCAAAAGAGGGGCACACTCTTGCCTTTACTGTGCTGCAATAATTTCATTGGCTGCATAGCAGCATGAAGAGAGAGAACATCCATCTAATCATACTACCAAACTGACTAGCTGTAGTTATATAACCATGTTATCTTACATATTATGTGATCCTTCACTGGCCAGGCTCTTGCAAGTAGGGGACTTATAAAAGTTACTTACTATGATGAGTAGAGCAGGGAAATGTTGTGGCTATGTTTTAAGAGGTTTGATATTTTACATTCCACCAATGTGTTCCCCAGTTTTTATCAAGTGATAAT
This sequence comes from Sceloporus undulatus, assembly GCF_019175285.1. Classification (NCBI taxonomy): domain Eukaryota; kingdom Metazoa; phylum Chordata; class Lepidosauria; order Squamata; family Phrynosomatidae; genus Sceloporus; species Sceloporus undulatus. Next base: position 3,516,940 of record NW_024802934.1, read on the forward strand.
GCAAATCAGGCAGGGCCATATAATCAATGACCCCGGGTGGCTTCCACTTCAGTGGGTGGCAAATCTGTTCTGAATTTTAAGGGATCTGGCTAAAGTACTGAACCTTTTTTTCAGGCTCAATATCTTGGAGACTTACTTTCAAGTTCAGATTAAAACTCAGAGTAGATTCACAGCTCTACTGCTATGGAAGTCACCAGCTTCATACAGCTAATTCATCTGTTTGTCCTTGGCATGAGGATCACACAACACTTCTGCAATTTTTTTAAGAGTTAGGCATAGAAAATTACAAATTTGCTACTGGCAAACCAATCATATTACAGTAATTTCACATAGGTGGCCAGACAACATAAGATTATTTGCTGGTCGCCTTTCTTTCGAGTGGATATGAGACAAGTCCAAGACCAGGCCAAAAATAAAGCCATACCTTAACCTACAGTGATATTTCTTTTTCGGCTGTAGATGAAACAGATGTCCCTATCATCCAATTGTGATGTAAAATGGTCAAGATCATTTCACCGTCAAGAGTTTGAATTGAAACATTCACTTCCTGTTTATTTGGGCAATCTATAGATATATACATGGATGGCAAATGTTTAAATGAAAACTTCAGTTTTTAGAACTATGTCCTTTTCTTTCCTATACACAAAGTAAATGGGGGGATGTATGAAACAGCAGTTTGAGAAAGTTTGTTCAATTTTCCATTCAAATGGAATTAAGAACTTATTTAATTAACAGAGGCTTTAAAGTAAGTAAATGAAGAAGAAGTAATCCTCAAAATTTATGTGAAACTTGATGCTCCTGAAAATGTGAATATTTAATTTTATCTGTTTCAGTGTTTGCTCAACCTCCTGCTAAGCACCTTCACAAATTATAGCCTCTGTTCCTGAAGCTGTCCATTGAACTGTTTCATTGCTTAGGTGCTAATGAAATGCCAGCTTCAGTCCAAGCAATACTCTGCTCAGTTGTGGCACTGAAAATTGAATGTAGAGTTTTGGGGGAGATTATCTCATGGCTAGACAGAATGGCCATAGACCTTACTTTTATCCAGGGGCCCTTTTATACTATGGACTATAATTTCACATTGACTGCCATAACAACATCCCATGAAATCTTGGAGTTTTGTGAGATGCTAGAGCTCTTTGGCTGAAAATTCAAACACCAGGGGCATAACTAGGAGGGTGCAGGAGATGCAGACTGTACCAAGGACGTTATCACATGGGAGGAATATCTCTCAATTTCGAAAGAAAGGAAAGTAGGGCCAATTCGAAAATGAACACAAGTACATGGATGGTTATCACACCACAGAAGAACACAGCACCCATCCCAAAGCCAAAGTAGTGCGGATGCAGAAGAAATTATCATATGAGTACGTACCCTTCATAGTCTAGAATTTGAATGAGCATCCCTCCACATGTGCAGTGAGGGAAGAATCGGATCATGACCTTTTTACACTTCCAGCAGAGCTTGCCTCTGGTTCCTGTGGTTTTGACTTGTTCCACGTTATTTGTTCATTCATTATCTTTTATTTCATATTATTTTGGCAATTCACGTTATTTGTACATTCATTACCCTTTATTTATTTATTTATTTAATGGTAGTTATACCCCGTCCTTCAGCCCTAAAGGCTATCAGAGTGGCTTACAATTATTATTTTTAATTAGACAGTTCCCTGCCCTGAGGCTTACAATCTATTTGTTCATTCACTACCCTTTATTTCACGTTATTTATGCAATTCACATTATTTGTGCATTCATTACCCCTTATTTCACATTTAGGCAATTCACCAATTCAAAATCAGCCCAAAGCAATCTTGTACTTGGTTTGAGCATTGGACTATGACTCTAGAAGGCAAGGATTGAATCCCACTGGGTGACCTGGTATAAGTCACACTCTCTCAGCCTCCTCAGAAAATGGCAATGGCAAACCCCATCTGAATAAACCTGCCAAGAAAACCCTGTGACAGGGTCGCAAAAGAGAAGGAGAGAGCTGTCCCTTCCTTCCAGTTGGAGAGGATGAGTTTTGCAAAGGGAAAGAGATGGAAAGGACTGAGAGGAGGAGGGAGGGAGGCAGTGTGTGTGTGTGTCTCTGTGGGGGAGGAGGACTGCTTCAGAGAGGCTGAGAGAAAAGCCTCCCCCACCTCTTTGGAAGGGAGGAAAAACTTGCAGCCAGCAAAGGAGTTTGGGAATTATGGTCTGATACAAAGGCAATCCAAGGGGGACCGAGACATGTGTTCCATACCTGCCAAATTTGAATTGAATGCAACTTTGGATGTTTATCACACTATACTCTTATAGTGCTACTATTCCACTTTGACTGCTCTAGCTGCCTCCTGTTGCATTCTGGTATTGGCAGTTTTAAGGAGGGGTATTTAGAATTCTCAGACAGAGAAGTTCTCTGCTTGAGAATTCTAAATACCCCTCCTTAAAACTGCAAATCCCAGAATGCAACAGGAGGCAGCTAGAGCAGTCAAAGTGGAATAGTAGCTCTATAAGAGTATAGTGTGATAAACACCCTGGAATGGAACAGGATTTGTAAATTTTGTATTTCCCTGAATTTACACATCTCTCAGTTGACCCTGGATTAGGTTCGAATTGACCTAGCGTTGATTTCGATTACATGTGATAACCTCTCACGCAACAACATGAATCCACATGATTGTATCCAGGATCACACTGCATTGACCTTCCAATTTCCCCCGTGTGATAATGACTCAAGTGGCACCCTGAGGAGGGTGACACCACTACTCCCCAAATATCTGCCTTTTGACAGAAATGGGCTGTGGCATTTATCTGTGTCCCTTTAAAACACTAAATAGATAGTGTGAATGGGGTGAGGCTCAGTGGGAAGAGAAAAGAGAGACCCTGTGTTTTTTTTTTAAATAAAATTTACATTTAATTTTTTTAAAGTATTTTAAATTGAATTTAGAAATGTAACCCAGAGCACCATGCTCTTGAAAAACATACATATAAACAGAGTGATGATACATGCCATGTGCAGATTAAGGCTGAGATCCTGCATTGGAAGACATCTCCTAAGGCTCCCCCCTCAAACTTACATTTTCAGAAGCACAGCCTGCCCTCTACATGGCCATTTCCATATTGTCAGAGAGTGAGGATATCGAGCTGATTGTTGCAGCATGTACAGCTACAGAAAGAGAGCTGGATGTGTTTCATCTCATCTCCAGTTCTCCAGCAATATGAAAATGCTGCATTGGGGGAGGGCAGGCTATATTGTTGAAAAGATAGATTTGGGAGTGGAACATTTGGTCAATGCATGCACAGTGACTCTTTAACTGAACTATGATGAAAAAAATCTTCTCTTGACCCCTCCTCTTTGTCTAGCTATCGTCCAATTTCTCTTCTTCCCTTTCTTTCTAAGGTTTTAGAATAGGTTGTTTATTCTCGTTGTCTTGAGTTTCTTGAAGCCAACTCCATTCTCGATCCCTTTCAGTCTGGTTTCCGCCCAAGGCATTCTACAGAGACAGCCCTCACCAAGATCTCAAACGATCTTTTACTGGCCAAGGCAAATGGCCTTTACTCTGTTGTCATCCTTCTTGATCTGTCTGCAGCCTTTGACACCGTTGATCACTCTCTTCTAGTTGATATATCTCTGACCTTGGGTTCTCAGACTCTGTTCTCGACTGGTTTCGATCTTATTTGTCTGGCAGATCTTTTGCAGTGGTTGCAGGCGGTCAGACTTCATCTCCTGTTCCCTTATCTGTTGGAGTTCTCCAGGGCTCTGTTCTGGGTCCCCTTCTGTTTTCTCTCTACACACTGTCCTTAGGTAAACTCATTAGCTCTTTTGGTTTTTCCTACCATCTGTATGCCGATGACACCCAATTGTACCTTTCCACCCCCGACCTTTCTCCAAGGCTTGAACAGCAAGTTTCATCATGTCTCACAGCTGTCTTGCAGTGGATGCACCATTGGCGTTTGAAGCTCAACATGTCCAAGACGGAGCTTCTTGTCTTTCCTCCTAAGCCCAACCTTCAACACTCCTTTTCTGTCTCTGTGGACAACATTTCCATTCAACCAGTCCAGCAAGCCCACAGTCTTGGTTTCATCTTTGACTCTTCTCTGTCGTGTATCCCTCAGATCCAGACCACAGCCAAGACTTGTAGATTCTTTTTGTACAATATTGCCAAAATCCGACCATATCTCTCCGCCTCTACTGCCAAGATCCTGGTCCATGCCCTAGTGGTCTCACGACTTGATTACTGTAACATCCTTTTGGCAGGGCTTCTTCTTTCTCACCTCCGTCCTTTAATCTCTGTCCAGCATTCAGCTGCATGCATTATCACATCCGCCCACCGCTCTGACCACATCTCTCCTGTGTTGGCATCCCTTCACTGGCTCCCCCTCCCTTTCCGCATTCAGTACAAGCTCCTGCTGTCAACGTTTAAAGCCCTCCATGGACTGGCCCCTCCTTACTTATCTGACCTTCTTTCTTCTTACCTTCCCACCAGGGCCCTCCGTTTTGGTAGTCAAGATCTGCTGTCACAGCCCAGGATTTCCTCTGCCCCATCTCGAATTCGCCCCTTTTCACTCACTGCCCCTCACTCCTGGAACCTTCTTCCCCTGCGAGCAAGGGCCATCACTTCTTTAACCAGCTTCAAAACAGAGTTGAAGACCCTTCTGTTCAGAGAAGCATTCCCAGGCATTGCATAATTGTCACTTGCTATTTGACGTTCTTTTGGTGCCTGTTTTATTGAACCATTTCCTGTATTGCTATGTATTTTTTATGTATTAGCCTACTAGCCCCACCACCTTTCCCTTCTACTTTTATGTCATGTCTTTTTAGATTGTAAGCCTGAGGGCAGGGAACCATCTAATTAAAAAGATTGTATGTACAGCGCTGTGTACATTTACAGCGCTTTATAAATAAAGGTTAATAATAATAATAATAATAATAATAATAATAATAATAATAATAAGGTGAACCTATGGCATCATAATTAGTCAACAGGATGCCAGCCTAAGTTCAGTGGATGTGTTTAAAACTGTTCATTCTCCACCCTACTCAACCTGGGGCAGGTAGGAGGGGATGATAAGAACTTGCAAGTTGTATGAAGGGCTGGTAACGTTATCCAAAACAAAGGCTGTCTTGAAGGCTGTTAGGTGGTAACAGGATAAAGAGCAATTAGTAGGGAGTGGGGGGGGGACCTTGAGAAGACTCTGGTTAGTACAAAAGACAGAACACATGGCACTCAGTCACAGTCTTAGCATCAGTGCAGGCACAATTTGCACTCGAGTTAGGAAATCCACCCCCCCCCCCCCTTTTTTTTTTTTTTTTTTTGGCCTTATTCCTCCTACTAATAGTAGCAGAGGGATACTGGACTGGAACAAGTCTGCTTCCTCAATACTTTTATCATCAACTCATGCTACTGCTCCTCTTTTTTAACCATCTCTGTCATTTGCCAACTATCAAGCAATGGGACCAGAAATGAGCAGATAGTGGCAGCTATCATCACAGGGCCTCAAGGCCACATGCATCTTCAGGTATCAATGGCTGTTTGTCAGAATGGTTATGCATCACTTCAAGTATCAGAGGCAGGTTATCTCTACAGTTGCTAAGGAATGTGAGACAGGAACAGAAAGTGGAGATGGGACATGACACATGATATGGAGGGTACATTTGCATTAATATCTTGAGTGTGGACTTCCCATTAGCCATTGTATGAATAAAAAAAAATTTTTTTTTATTTGTATCCCGCCACTCTGAGAACAATTGGCACGGCTAACAAATAGAATATTGAACTAGATAGGCCTTTTGTTCTGATCCTGCATGGCTGCTGTCTTCCGCTTATGCAGCTTACTGTGCTTCTCCCAACAAGTAAACTTCCCACTGTTTATACAGAACAATCTGGAAAAGCCAGGTAAGATTTGGAAACTAGGAGAGGATAGCAAATTTTATAGCAGGAGTAAGGAAAGTGAGGTCTGTGTACAACATGTGGCCCCCGGGACCACTTTTATGGCCTACAGAGTCATTTTCTCCCAAATCTCCTTTGCCTCTAAATGCCCATCAACACCCTTTAGGGAGTGTTGGGGCAATTTATCCATTGTCTGGTCATTTAGACCCAGATAAAGCCTTTTTTTTTTTCCCAACAGGAGGTGATCCAGAAGTTGATTTCTAGGTCACTTCTGGTGGGGAAAAAGAGTCTTTCTGGGCTTTAAAATGGCACAAAAAGGCAAAAACATAAAAATTTTCACCTTTGTCCCCTGTGGACATTTGGGGGGAAAAATGAAAAAAAAATTCCAGGGATGTGGTGGTGGAGGGGTACAGCCTTCTATGGTCCCCTGAGGGGGCAATGTAGCCTCCAACCTCTGATAGTTGCTCACTTCAGCTTTATACTCTCTAATCAAGGGTCTGTTAACATGATGGTTCATCAAAACTGATGGTTGGAATTAGTGCATCACTCATTTTCACTTGAGATCTATGAGAGCTATTGCCAGTTAAATGTATGAATTACTGAGCTAGAAAGATCAATGCATTATATGAGGCCATTGCTTTTTATGCCTTTTTAAAAATAGAAGTACAGAGGGAAGGTCGTCTCCTTTTAGTCTATAACAAGAGCAGTGTGGCTTTCACATACTCTATAAAATCTTCAAGTTAACTTTTGTCTCAGATTCCCCATTTGCTTGAAAACAATAATCTTGATTATCTTTGTGTTTTAAATGTCATATAACTGACATATATAAGCCACTAAGCTGGGCTGAATGAATGGTGTAAACTTCAAAGAGAAAAGTATTAAAATGTATTTCCTAAAGTGAGAATATGAAAGTTTGCACTAAGATACAGACATTTTATTTTGTTTGACATTTGGAACAGAAGCTTCTGCTCATATTCATTCTTGATCAGGAATAAATTTATATGGATGCTTTCTTTAAAAGATAAAAAGGCATAAGAAGGGAGCCTGTCACACTGTTTTTTAATTAACAGTGTATTTTGGCTGCAAGGTATGTACACATGATAAACTTGGATATTAGTGAATGCATACCCTCTAGTAGCCATGAAGCAGCCAGAACATACCCACCTATCTTACAGCACTTGTAGGATGCAGCTATACTGTAGAAATAATGCAGTGTGACACCACTTTAAGTGCTGTAGATCCATTCTATGGGATCCTGGATTTGTAATTTTACAAGATCTTTAGCCTTCTTTGCCATAGTGTGCTGATGCATGACAAAACTACAAATTCTAAGATTCTGTAGGATGGAGCCATAGCAGTTAAAGTGGTGCCAAGTTGAATTGTTTCTACAGTGTAGATGCAGCCCCAGTCTATTTTAGAAACCTTAGATTTCACTTCTTAGTAATGTGCCCCCCTCCACCTTCTGACAACCAAATGCTGCTAATTATATTGCATTCAATTAGCCCAGCAGCCTTCCTGCTCTGGAATAGTGAAGCTGGGGGAATCTTACCTCACCCAGCAAAAAATGCTGAATTTACTTCTCAGAGGTTAGTTTCAACCTGTCTGAGTACAATTGGAGGGGAAAGGGTTGTACATTTCCCCCACCACCATTTTTTACCCTAAGGAAAACCTGTAAGAATGCACCCCCACCCCTGATGGTCTGTTTAAAATAGTACTTAAGTGTGTTCTTCCTAATTAATCATTTTTACCTTCTTTTGGTCTAGCCACATCCTTTTGGCCATACTTAGATATTGTTCAACCACATGTGTCCCATTGTTCATTTGTGAAGTGCTTGAATGGAGCTGCTTGCACCATTTTGCCCATCATGATACAGTTGACTTGGGCAAAGATCAAACCAATAATCTTTATACTTTCTAACTGTTCTGATTTGGCAGGGACAATTCTACTTTGAAAATGTCTCAATTTCTCTTTCCTCCTCCTACATTGCCACTTTCTCCTCAACTTACTACAGTTCCTGCAAACTGAATTCAAAGTGCAAAAGTAGTTTGCATTTGATTAACTCAGGTTGGGGTGGAGGGAAGAAGGCAAGAAGCGGGAGAATCTTTCCTTTACAGTAGAATTGGACAAAAGCAAACTGCTGCAACCTCTCCTAGCTTGTGTTTTCTTCCTTACTGATAACTTTTACCACCTTGACCACTCTCTGATGTTGCTTAACATATGTCCCGGATTACATCTGCGAAATATTGGAGGCTATGCATCACCTGAAAAGGAGACCTGAAAATTATTTCTAGATTTAAAAGTTTGAGCTGAATCCAGGTAAGACGGAGATACTTGCTATAGGAACCCTGAATCCAGGAATGGAGTTGTGTCAGCCAGTTCTGGATGGGGTCACACTTCCCCTGAAGGATTCTGTTTGCAGCTTGGGGGTGCTCCTTGACTCGTCACTCCAACTGACAGCTCAGGTGGATGCGACAGTCAAGAGTGCCTGCTATCAGCTTTGTCTGATACGCCAACTATGCCCCATCCTGGAGCCGAGGGACCTGGAAACAGTAGTACATGCACTGGTAACCTCTCGATTGGACTTCTGTAATGTGCTCTACTTGAGGCTACCCTTGTGCCAAGTTCGGAAACTTCAGTTGGTACAAAATATGGCAGCCATATTGATCACGAGAACTTCTAGGAATGACCATATAACACTGGTCTTGAAGTCCCTGCACTGGCTGCCTATTAGTTTCCGGGCAAAGTACAAGGTGTTGGTGATCACCTTTAAAGCCCTACATGGCTTGGGCCCAGAGTACTTGAGGGAACGCCTTCTTCCCTATTGTCCGTCCCGCACACTAAGGTCCTCTGGAAGAAATCTACTACAGCCAAAAAATCTAGGTTAACATCAGTTTCCCAGAGGGCCTTCTCTACTACTGCTCCTAAACTATGGAACGACCTGCCAGAGGAGATCCGTCACATTTCCTCTCTGACAGCTTTTAAGAAAGCACTCCAGACGGATCTCTTCCAGCAGGCCTTTCCAACTTAGTTACCCTCCCCAGATATAGAGGTATTGTCCCCTCATTTGTCTATTCTTCCCCGCCTATGTTTCTGCCTTTTTTTAATGCTTTTAATGTTTTTAATGTTTTTTACAGTATATTATTATTGTTTAATTCTGTTGATTTTTAACTCTATTGTAATTGATGTATTTTATTGTTGTAACCCTCCCGGATTCTTCGTGATTGGGCGGGCTATAAATAAATCTTTATTATTATTATATTATATTATTAAAGTGGGCCTAAGCATTTCTTGATATGGAGTCAATCCTCACATATATTTTTGCAAAATTACTGTTTATATTTCACCTATACACAGTATGGATATACTCCAAGTGAATATTCCATGGGTTATTGTAAACACTCAAAGCAATTAGATGATGTACTGTTCACACCAAGTTCTAATAATCCCAAAATAAACTTGCAAACATCTTGGACTACATCTGAAAACTGATTCACAGGGGACATAACATTACTTTATGGTCACAGTATACAACTGTATGCCTATTTTATGGATAAACTTCAACTGGAAACCTAGATGCATGTTTTGCTTTTGGCATAACTTCATCCTGTGTAGTATATAATGACATTACTATTATTCAAGATAAATAATTCTGAAAACAGTTTCCCCTATCATGCAATTAAGACTGGGACTGTAGCACTTGCAGTCTGCTGCATGCCTCCCTGCAGCTAGTACATCAGTTTACAGCCTTTTGGCTGTGAGAAGTTCAGAGGTGTCCCCTTTGGTTGCCAGTGAAGTCCACCTTTACTCTCTCAGCCTGTCTGATCTTGATCTATTTGAAATACTTCCCCTGTGTTTTGTCCTTCTTGATAGATGATGTGAATTGTGTGGTACTTGACAGCTGTTCGTACTGGTTGAATCCTTCCCACTGATCATGACCTCCTTTAGAATAGATGCCTCTTTGGATCAGTGAAGTTCCATGTGTCAGAATCTACCTTTTGCCTTTTCCAGTAAAGCAGAAAGTCATATCACACTCAGTGTCCTGTGTGCAGGCAAAGATTTATCAGGAGACATGGGGAGCTGTGAAAGTGTCTTGCCCCACAGCAAAATACTGGAGTGGCAGAGATGCTGTGACATCTCACAGAAGACAAATCTCTGAGGTTTGGATATGTAACCAATGGGATGTGATAAATGGGAGTCCCATCATTTATCGGAGCCTTCCACCCAGATAACAAAGGATTAAAAGGTGGGAGGAGATACAGTACATTTTAATGAGGGATTACATCACAGTCGATGGGATGGCAACTGTCTAATGAGATGGGAAGCTGGAGGAAAGCACAGATCTTTGAGATGGTTGTGGGGAGGTTTTTGTTTGTTTGTTTGTTTTAAAGCCTGAATCCAACACTAGGTTTTTGGCTGGCCTGTCTGCCTGCTGAGCTTTTGTCTCTGGTTCTCATCAGGCAGACCACCATGATGCTGGTGGAGCTGGACAATGGAGTCCAGGTTCCCAGCTATCCAAAATATCAAGGACTACAAATCCCATCTGATCTGTGAGTAAGGTCAGAAACATGTACCAATCCGTGGCATTAGGATTTTGGATTTATTTTCTTGGTTTGGCTGAAATTACTCCATAGTTTATATTTTCTGTCTTTTCTTGTAGGACAAGTGGTCCTTCATATAGTGATATCCATTTGCTTTAGAACTCCTTTAGTTAGAATAAATCTTTTTTTGTAAAGTACTCTGCCCCTTTGCACTCTTTTTCATGTGCCTTAGCTTGGCTAGTTCTTTACTGGCTTTGCAAATACCAATGGAATTCCCCAGCAACTTTTCAGTGTGTAGCTAAAGTGTAATAAGTTAATCATTGGGTGGTGGCAGCAAGATTGTTTACATAAAAGGTGATCTCAAGGGGTCCCATCTATCTCAGCAGGGCAGGAGGGGGACATGTAGAAAACCTTCACAAACAGGATATGAACTTTGAGGTTTGGATATTTGAGATCCTTATCTCCATTTCTTTAATTCTGTGCATTTTAACTGTCATCAAAATGGCTCCATGTATTTGCTAGTGTCTTATAGCCTTACATGTGATGAATGTGGTAGTATACCAGCTGGAGGAGGTCACTGTTCTGAAAGTCTGTGTGGTTTGGATTGGCCCAAACCTTATTTCAGCCATGTCTACATATGTTGGCTGTCATTTGCATAAGGATTTCATGTTTGACCTTGTCGCCAAGTGCTAAGCTGGATGATATGGTATGTCACACCCCTGGAGGTTTGAGTATAAGATTTGGGGTGGCCCAAAGATTTTGTTAGTTTTGTTTTGTTTTTGGAGGACACAGCCACAGGTCTTTGTTCTTTTATGCATGTATATCTAAGTTAATGAAGTAGACATGTTCCTGTGCATGACTTTGTTAACTGAAATTTGATATCAGAGACAGAAATAAGATGGAAGTAAGAAGGCACCAGATCCTGTCTCATGGAAGCTAAGCAGGGTCAGTCTTGATTAATATTGGATGGGAAACTGCCAAAAAAATACTAGGTGCTATATGCTATATTTCATAGGAATGCAATTACAATCCACCCGTGAGTATTCCTTGCCTAAGAAAACCATATGGAATTTATAAGTCAACAGGTGAAGTGAAAGCACATATATACACATGCCTTAAAAATCTTCCCATGTTGCCCAGAGACAACCACTTGAGGGTGATGATACTGGGCTTGTCTCCATACTGTAATTTCTTTGTATATTCTTCCAGAGACCATTGCCTTGGAAATGTGATGTAGGTTGCTGACACACTGAAGACTGCATATCCTGGCATGTTAATGATTGCACATTCTCCCCGGTAGGAGTGAGATTAGTAAGCTCACTGTGGCCTTGCACTAGTAGATTTCCTTCACAACAAAGAGGCCAGACACAGTTTGAACTTGCATTAGACATGCACCATGCCTTGCATAGTTATTTCTAAACAAAGAGAGAAAGAGGCACATTTAACATGTTAACAACTCAATAGCAAAAGGAGGTAATTACTGAACATTAAAGAGCCAGTACATCTTTGCAGAACAACTCTCCTAGTCCTTGTCTGTGCAGATTTAGCATTCTGTTAGCTTATTGCTTTTGCTTTTAAGCTACAATGACTTTTGTTTAGATCTTGAAGGTCACAGCTTCAAAGCACAGAGCTACAATCACAGTAAGACACACAGGCTTAAGTAGCCCAAATAATAAAAGGGCAAATATAAGGCAAGGAAAGGGGGAGGGGGCCTTTGGGTTCTCCTGTGTCTCTTTTTTGCAGCAGTGCATCTGAATCACAGAACAAAAGGTGCCAGTGCAATATCAGTGGCCTTATATGCAACTGGGCATGCAGTAAGATAACTCTGAGGAAACCCAAATTTTCTATAAAATATTATTATTAAGTTGAGCACAAGATTAAGAGGTGTCATGATAGCCATGTTTAAATATTTGAAGGGATGCCATATTGTGGCTGGAGCAAGCTTGTTTTCTGCTGCTCCAGAGACAGGGACATGGAACAATGGATGGAAGCTATAGGAAAAGAGATTCCACCTAAACATTAGGAAGAACGTCCTGACAATCAGAGCAATTCAACTATGGAATATGCTGCCTTGGATAGTGGTGGAATCTCCTTCTTTGGAGGTTATTAAACAGAAACTGGGTGGCCACTTGTCAGGTGTATTTTGACTGTGTCTTTCATCATGGCAGGGGCTTGGACTGGATGACCCTTGTGGTCTCCTCCAACTCTATGATTCTACATGGAAAACCACATACAGTGTAGGACCAGAGCAGCTAGACCCCTTTGTTCTGAATTAATTTTACTTTCACATTTACTCAATTAACATTTTCTATAATGCTCTTAAAGCAGGGGTGTACAATGCTGAGAAGCTGGGAGACTCATCAGCCATCCAGGATACCTTGGAGGACAATACCCTTCATTGTACCCTTACAAAACATATCATTTTTATCCCAATGTTTGGCCTGTTGGGGGTATGGGGGCATTTTGGCATTTTTGGGGGGGGGGGGGATCCCACAGGCCACAGTAAACCCATGAAAGACCATCTTTAGCAAAACTTTCTGTTTTGGAAAAAGCTCTCTCCTGGGCTTAAAATGGTCAAAGGGGGATCAAAATATCTAAAAATGCCCTCCATAGGCATTTAAAGAGGGGAAACTGCCTTTGGGGGAGGCAGAGAGCCACAAAACCACCCTTGGATGTACTTTGCCCATTCCTGTTTGAAAAGCTTTCCATGTTCACTCAGGCTCTAAGGCACAGTTGTCAAAAATCACAACCTTAACTGACACACTGTTTGGGAAATATTAATATGGTACAGTACAGTGGTTCTCAATCTATGTCTCCTTCAGATGTTTTAGACTTTGTCACCCAAAATCTCAGGTTACTGGCCAATCGTCCTGGGTCTCCTGAGAGCTGAAATCCAAAATACCTAGAGAACAAATGGGGAAGACCCATGGTGTAATATATCTTATACAGTGGCCAGTTCTGCCTTCCACAAGTATCTTGTTACTGGATGGCTGTTTGTAGCTCAGTGGTGAAATAAAAGTCCCCAGTTTGTTTATTTGCATCGAACAGATACGCTGTCTTTTGCAACTGAAACTACAGTTCTATGTTATAAATACTCAACTAGCAACTAATGACCATGCATGCAAATAATATAACAGAATTAGAAAGGATTGTCTCTTTGAAATTAACAGTCCTTAATTTTGTGTTATTTCTAGTCCAGGAAGTATCTTTCCTTCATACAGTATTTTTTGGGAGATGGTAATTAAAACAACAACAACCCTATACTGTCTTGGAAATGACATATACATTTTCTAATCAAGACAGAGAGCAGGAGTGCTAATAAGGCTAAAAAATGCAAAGCCATTTTAATAGGCTAATCAGTTTAAATCTGATAGCAAGATATTAAGCAATTTCACTATTCCTGGAAAGTTATTTTGATTCCAGCCATCAGTGTAAAAAGGTACTTCCCTTTTCCTCTGAATTGTGAGATTTTAAACTCCTTTGGACAAGCATGCAGGGAAAAACTGAGTCAGCATATTCAATTTTTCCAGCTACATTATGAATGCAGATGTATGGCTAATTGCTCAGCATCAAGCTGTCAAGAACATAGGAAAGATAAGCAAAACTGTGCTTGTTGCTTTGGAATCAATATTCTTGTTTCTGTGTAACAGCAATGAGTTGATGTTGTGTAGTGGTTTAAGTGCTGGACTACAACTCTACAACTTGGGACATTATACGGTGTTCAGTTATGGGGTGAATAATGTGGAGAAATATTAATTTTATCATGTTGTGGGGAGAAAACTACCATAATTATTTCTCTCTGTATTCAAGTACAAAAGAACTGAGAGTTTACATTCCTATCATGAATGATGTGAATTAAGGCTAAACAAATAGTTCTAACCTAAACCTAGCCAATGGTATTGGACATATTACACATCTATCAGGATAAAATACTCTGCTCCAAGCATCTTCTATTATCTCTGGTTTCCAAAAGAAGCCACAGTGAAGAATAAAGCAATTGCAGCTGCTGCTCATTGTGACATAGCTGATACTTATAGAGAAGAAAGATTACTGAATGATATTCTGAGAATGCATCTCCTTAGCAAAAGAAACCAATCAATGCTAGATGGATTCTGTATAGCTTGAGCCTCATTCTTCCCTCTAGCATATGTAAGTCTGAACTCACAGAAACACTGTCTTGCCATTCTGTCATATACACAGTCATAGCAGTTTGATACCACTTTAACTGTCATGCTACATCCTAAGTAATCCTAGGATATGCAGTATGGAAAGGTACTAATGCTGTTTGGCAAGAAATTCTAAATAACTCATAAATCTTCAAATCTTAGGGTAGCATAGGTTGGAGCCATGGCAATTAAAGTAGTATAAAGTACTATAACTTGGTAATGTGAAAGAGACTTTGGATTAAAGTAATAAACAGGAACAATTTATATATCTCACTTGGCTGAAAAAAAATATATCATACTTCTCACTCTACACTAGAGGTGGAAATCATATGGCTTTAAATATGTTTTTGAATAGCAACTCCCAGCAGCCCTAGCTAGCATAACTAATAATAAGGAATGCTGGGGTTGCATTCCAACAACAGTTAGAGCATTGCATGATTTCCACCCATGCTCTAGCTTCCCCACCAATACTTTACTGTACTTTGAAACAGTTAAATATAAATCCAGTAGCTAATACCAACTAGGTAGACCCATTGAATGAATTGTTGAACAGTAACTCAGCACTTCAGTTCAGTGAATCAATCAGTGTACTCTGGTTGGAATCAGTGATTTGATTTAGACCTAGGGAAATATAGAACATGTTGTCTTGTAATGTCATTTGGAAACACTAAATTCCTAGATAATGGAGTCTTGCTTTATCTGCCAGTCACTCTGTCTTTCTTGACAAGATCTGGAAGATTCATATTTTACTTGCAAATTCAAAAGTGAAAGATGAGAAGACAAAATGCAGGAAATCCACTGGAACTCTCAATTTCTTCCAAATCTTTGCAAAAAATGATTTTTGCTTGCACTGATTGGGTTAGTTTTTAAGTCGATACGGTGTAATTCCAAGCATGTTCACTTGGAAGCAAGTTTGCCTGTGTTTGATTAAACTAACTTGTATTTTTAAGTCTGGATCTTAAATCCTGGGTTTTCTACTATATGCTTAGACCTGCAGGAAGACTACCTGCAGTCCTTTCCAATGCACTCAGGAATGAGGAGATGCAGGTGGAGCACACTGTAGTCCCTAGTTTTATGAATTCATAGAAGAGTGGAACTGTCAAAGGATAGGGATAGAACATGTGAGAAAAGGCAAGAGAAAATCAATATAGTGTGTCTATTGAAGCACAAGCTAATATGAGTAAAATCCTCCTGCACACCTTGCTACCAAAAATGGGAAAATCGGGAATAGAGGGGAAGAGGAGAAGAATATTGGTGGTGGTTCTCATGTACACCTCCTTACTCCACTTCAGCAGTAGTAGCAGCAGCAGCATTTTTGTCTTCACAGAAAGATCAACTTTTTAAAACAAAATTCACAAAAGTTACTTTTTTAGCCAGTTGACATAATGGATGGGAAATTCTAGGAATTTCAGTCCATTTATTTAAAAAGTTTTCCATACCCTTTTTTAGGCCAAGGTGTAAACTCTCCTACTTTTTACTTCATACTTTCAACAGTTTGCTCACTAGGATTTCAAACCTGGCTCAGATCAAGTAACACAGAAGCAACAAGAAAGTCACTCATTTACAATATAATCAAATTGCTGAAGTGAAAAAGTGGGCAACAAATCTCTTAGATCAGTCATCTTCCCACTAATTAGTACCATTCTGAGATCTAAAGAAAAGGCCTTCAAGGCAATAATGCCTTTGCTAAATTCTGAAGATGACTTTTCCCCCTATAGCTAGGGAGTTTGAGCGGAAATGCAGAACCAAAGCTTCAGGCTTCAAAGCTTAACTATGCATTAATTACCATGAATGAAAAAAATCTTCAGAAAATTATGCCAATTTACTGACCATATTTTTTTATAAAACTGGGAGCGGGGGAGATAGAGACAGCTAGACTTTTCATTTTGGGTTAGTTTTGAAGAAATTCCCATAGCAGCAAAATCCTGCATTGCAATTTTGCTGTGCTAGAGTTTAAGACTTTCTAACAAAAGTGAAGTCTCTAAACTTTTTGAAACAGAAAAGTATTACCATGTCAGACTTCAAGATCAGACACACAGATAGGCCAGACTGGGGAGGGCCAACTCTTCAATTGCTAGACAGTTGTCAGAAGCCATCTGTCCTGCTGCTCCTCATGTCTCTGCCATGGAAAAGGAAGAGAAAGGAGGGCTTTGCTACCACCACCTTCTTCTCTTTTTACTTCTGTGGCTGGAAGCATACACAGATGTGGATCTGTTTGTTTTCAAGGGTATGTGCTGAAAAGCAGCCATACCAGTTTGCTATTTAAAAAAGATGGAGCTTGTCTACACTATTTTAAAAAATCCTCACTCACTTTGAACTGATGGTGATCCAGACATACTATGTTCTTGACAACTCTCAGAATTAGTGGGGATTTTCATCACCTGAGAGTTTACTTCTCGGATCATCGGGGGGGGGGGGGACAGTTTTCTTTGGACTTTCCAAGGAAATCTGGATATGCAGTTATGTGGCTATAAGATTTACATTGGTGATGGACGAGGAACAGGAAGTGACAAGTCCCTGGGAACAAGAGGTCCAAGCAATGTGACTGGCATTTTAAAAGAAGAAATGCTGCACATATGCACACATGTGCATAAATAAATACATATATCTGTTTGCCTTTATGCGTGCTCCTCTGCTTGTGTACATCCTTGACAGACAAATAAAAAATAAATAAATTCAAGTGTCATGTGGCTGGAAATAATTCATGGAAGGTTGCTGTTTTACATTGGAATGACCTCTGAATGGGTGGTGGTGTGTGTGGCCACTTAATCTGAATTTGCTGCAAATAGTAGCATAGACAAGCCCCAGAATTGCTGTGAATTTGGAAAATTAAAAGTACCACAGATTTACTATAGGTGTAGACAAGCCCCAGGTCCCCAAGATTGACAGTGGGGCTATTTGTGTATAGTCAAACATGGTCTAATGAAGGAGAAAGAGAGGGGGGGCATATTTCCGGCTGTGTGATGCAGGAAGAGAGTGAGTGTGATGGAGCAAAGAAACAAATTGCAATCCAATTTTCCCCAACTTCTGGAGGGCTGGATGATTCCCATCTTTGGTGTGTGTGATCTTTTTCACAAGGACTTTTTAGAAAAAAAAATGCTTCTAGCCAGTCAGTATGACTGTGACCTAACAATAGGGTTGCCATAACCCGGCGGCCCCTGTGACATTCACGGTTTCGGGGGGCCCCTCCCGGTCACGGTCCGGTTTGGGCCCCCACCCGTGCCTTGTTCCCGGCTTGGGGGGTCCACTTTGGCCATTGCCGCTGCTGCGGCGCCGACCCATCTCCTCCTCCTCCTCCGGCTCCACCTTCCTCCTCTTCCTCGGCGGGCCGGCAAGCGCCGCTGCCACCGCGCCCCCACTGGGAGAGCTTGCGCGCTGGCCAGGCCTCAGTAGGGGCCAGTGGTAGCGCGCGCGCCTTCCCCATTCCCTCCGCGCGGCGCCTGCTCCATTCCCTCCGCGCGCGCGCGCCTGCTCCATTCCCTCCGCACGCGCACGCCTGCACCATACCCTCCGCGCGCGCGCCTGCTTGTTTTTATTTTACTTCATTAATTTTTATTATTGCTTGTTTTTATTTTATTTCATTAATTTTTATTAGAAATTCTATTCTTAGACAGCCTGACAATGATTTGCTTGCTCCTTCAATGCCTTCAGTTTAGTTTGATCCCGTTTTGTTAGTAGGTTGCCATATAAGTGAGGACCTCCCAAACCGGACAAATGTAGGACAAAATGTAGGGCAACATTTTCAAATGTAGGACACATTTTTATAAAAATGGGGATGCACAAAAATGAGTTTTTTTTTTTAAAAAAAATGTTAATGCATGTTTTTAGGCATGATCAAATGAGGACATTTTGGCCTTATATTCTTAGACAGATGCAGAATTTATTTGCCCTCGGTTCAACTGTCTTCTCAGAAGTGTGTAGTTGGGCAAGGGACGTGGTTATTCTTCACTGCGCATGAGTTTGTAAAAATCACAGCAAGTTACATTGGCCGTGCCTCAGAGGCTTGTTGATATCATCATCATCATCGCTCACTAATAATTGGCCAAGAAAGGCAGACTTGTTAGCATTCAAAGCACCATAACTACACAAAAAATGCACTGCATATATTTAATACTAAAAAATAATGAAAATATAAAATAAAAAACACGGCAGGGTGTATATATTTGATAATAAAATTAATGTAATAAAAATAAAAAACAAGCAATAAAAATATTAATAAATACAAAAACAAGCATAATAAAAATTAATTGAAATAAATAAAAAACAAGCAATAATAAAAATTATAAAATCAATAAAAACAAGCCAATAAATAAAAAATTAATAAAATAAAATAAAAACAAGCTATAATAAAAAATTATAAAATGAATTAAAATTAAAAACAAGCAAATATAAAATTAATGAAATTAAAATAAAAAACAAGCATAATAAAAATTTAAAAATAAATAAAAACAAGCAATAATAACAATTAATATGAAGAAAATAAAACCAATCAATAATACAATTAATGAAATAAAATAAAAACGCATATAAAAATTAATAAAATAATAAAACAAGCAATAATAAAAATTAATAATAATAAAAACAAGCAATAATAAATTAATAAAATAAAATAAAAACAAG